>NW_010200781.1:26312-30753 GCF_000695765.1 Mesitornis unicolor | reverse complement strand
CTGAGTGTCCTTTGGCAAAAATAATTTGTACAGCTACTCTTCCTATTTTTTAAACTGTTATGTTGCGTCTTCAGTGTGTGAGTGAGGCGATTGCATTTAGTTCTGGTACTTGTTTGAGGGAAAATGGGGAGAAGGGAAATTAATCACTAGAAAGAATATGATTATACTTGAGACTTTCTACCATGTTGTCTCTTGTGCTAAATTGTGATCACTGTCTGAGTTTGCACATCAGGAATAAAACTCACTGCCCTTCTCGGAGAAGGGTGTTTTGGGGCCTGCCTTCACCAGTGAAGTATCTGCTCAGGGTGCCTGGTTATGTTTGGTCTGCTTGCCGTTTTCTAGCTTGTGCCTCTCTTCAGTATTTGGTACCTGAAAGCCCAGCTTGCAGTTCATTCTCGATCAGTGCTGCAGGGAGATCTTTGCTGATGGATGCCCAGATCTGAGGTACATTCCAGTCTGGAGAAGGAGCTTTGCTGGAGGTTGCCTAACCCACGGTTGTCTCTTGTGCAGGCTGATAGGAAACTGACGGCAGTACTCGAAGTAGTTTTTCGTTTTTCTCCCTTCAAAAATAGTAATCTAGTTTTAAAGCTTTAAGAATGTCAATGCAGAAACAAGTTAGTTTTCATTTTTGAAAGCTCATGATTTTCAACTTGTTTAGATGCTATGTGTCTCAGAAATGTTTAAACATATGAAGTTTTCAGTTTGAATATCTGATTCAACACATGATGTTCTGTAACTTTCATCCTGAAAACAAGAGGAACAAGTCTCTTAATATTTAAAGGGAATGTGATCACTTCAGGTTTTGGAACACTGTTAATGATGTTTATCTGTTTGCAAACCCCTGTCCATTTTACGTGGGCTTGCTTCATCAAACTAATAATAGGCTTTCTTTTCTTAGCTAGTGTTTGTGACGCTCCTAAGAGGAAATATCTGTTTTTGTGTAGAGGACTATAAGAGTAAAAATACCTACTATTCTAAAGCCCAAGAAAATTATATGTAACTGCCTGAATCTGAGAGAGACAGAAAAACAGGTAGAATTGTGTTCTGTTCATGGAGAAAGTTTAATCTCCTTTTAGAAACACTATAATAATGAGATGTTATTTAGAGGCATGGGGGATTTTTCCAATTGCATTCTGCATGAAAAGCAGTTGACTCATACATTGAGGCATTAAAATATTAGACAAAAAAAACCCCTTCCTAAATTGGCTAACTTGGAAAAAAATCAGTAATTCAGTGTTTTTCACCTTTAAAAAAACCTTTTAGTACTTTAGTAAATTAAGAACCTTGCAGTTCTCTGTTTATTTGTAACAAAAATGACACCAGTACTTCCAGCTTTTTCTGTTAAAAGCATATGCTGATAAAGAAATACCTGTATGACTTTTGTTCTTCGGGGTGTAAGGAATTTTTAATGTCATCAAGCTATTGGGATAAAAATTGTGATATATGGAGAAGCTGGCAGAAATTCTTCTCTGCTGAGGAAACAGAGTTGGTAATTTAGATGGTACAATGTAATCAAGAAATAGCAAGTAAGAAAGCTGAAAGAGAATGTGGATGGCACTGATAATGCCGTGAAGATGTACCATCTAGTTGTAACAGATGGAGTGTTTTTCTCTAAGTTACCTACAGGAAAAAAACACCTTCATTTTAGCATATCATTCAGTAAGTTCCATTTGAGGGGGTGGAGAAGCTTTACTTTCTAGTCTTTCTTAGAGGGATACAAGTGTTTGTATTGAGCAGTTTTGTAGCTTACTAGGGAACCATTAATAACAGCTGAAGGGAAAGTTACTAGCGTAATCTGTCACAGAAGAGACTATCTCTGAGTACAAAGATGTGTTATAGAATCATAGAGTGGTTTTGGTTGGAAAAGACCTTTAAGATCATTGAGTCCAACCATTGAACCAGCCACCTAAGTCTGCCACTAGAGCTTAAGATTTGATTATGAATAGCTATATGTTTTATCTGCAAACAGTAGCCTTTTGTGCAGGAATAAACCCTGCTGGAAACTCATTTTCTTGTCAAAGACTTTCCATGTAGATGCATGACATTGTGTTTACAAGGCAGCCTAGCCATGTTGGAGTGAAGAATTTAACTTGGGAAAGGAGAAGATAAAATGTTAACTGCTTTATTTTCAGCAAAGCCTATGCTTTCCCTGTGAAGATGCCCTTTACTTTTTGTTGATGTTGTTCCTTCCTCCTTCCAGACCAGCTTCAAACTCTGTGTGGTTAAATGAGGTGACCTCAACCTTGCTAAAATTAAACAGCACCAAACTGGAGTTTCTGTGCCTACCTTAACACCTCAGCAGCTGCTGAGCATAGGGTAGCACTGATGCTTGGCACCACGGTGCATGGGCTGTGCAACTCTGCACAAGTGGTACCGCAGAGGATTAAAGTGAATGGATGGAACTGTCAGTATGCAGAAATGGTAATGTTAAAACTTGACTCGCAAGCCAGTTCTTCCGTTATTCAAATATAGGAATCAGTCTGGTTCTTAATAATTTGAAAAATGTGTTTTCCTTTCCGAGTCAGTTAAATAAACTGAACAAACTGACCTATAGTAGATAGGTTTCTCTCATTACACATCCCTTTTTCATACATCTTTGGGAGACAGGCTGAATTTATGTGCAGGGAGCCTATTGCTGTTCCTTTTACTTACAACATAGAGAGCTTATGTAGTGTAGCATTGTGTTTCACAGCCAGACCCTTCTTTCTGTAATTCTTAAATAAATGAAAGCAGATTGTAGTTATAACATACTCTGATAACTGCAACCAAACCTTCTTATGCTCTGTTTTGGCAGATGTATTGGTGTGTATTGATGTTGTTTCATTATTTGAACAACTTACGAGACAATTTATCATAAAAACTTAGGAACTGTGTTATTTAAAAACAAAGTAAAACACCCAAAACAAATAAAAAGAAAACAACAGAAAACTCCTCCCAAAACCTCTCCTGTAATGCTTATGAAGCCAAACATGATCTGGCTAATTAACATTTAGTTGACATTCCATCCTTTGGGCTGAACTTTGTGTTGTTTAGTGGCCAAATAACAGTTGTTTCGCTCCCTACCCTAAGAAGTGACTTTGGGTCCGTGCTGCAGTTAATTCTGAAGAGACATTTATGAAATGCATGACGTCTGTCAAGGGTCTTGCATTCAGTTGTTTCTGCACCGTTCCCTTTCAGAGTGTTTATTCCTGTAGCTTTCTGATTTGGCAGTAATTATTTGTGCTAGCCAAAAGAGATGGGAGGAGTGGAGTGGGGGTGGGAGCAAGAAAAAGTCCTTTCTTCAGCTATAGCAAAAGAAAATAAAAGTCAAAAGTCATCTTTAAGAATACCCTCCCCTCGAAAACATCAGATAGAAATACTATGTAAAAGAAGGTATTGTGAAAAAAGTGCTTTTCTTTCTGTGTCCCGACCCTGTCTTTTTCTTTTCTTTTGAAGGATTTCTGTATCTGCTGTCCTTTCATTTTTTCCTATGGTCTGTTGCGTTCTAGCTGTTCATTTGGTGTGCAAGGGCTGTCATGCATGGGGCAGATGAAATAGCGAGCAACTTATGGACAAGGCAAATACTGGAAAAATTATTTCTTTACTTCCCTGTTCCTTTGTACATTTAGTAAATATCAAGTTAATGGTTTCTTTTTTCAAAAGCTGCTTCCTTGAAAATGGGCCATCCGCCTCCCTCTCAGCCTAATGATGGAAATGTACAGATGATATTGATATAAGCTATGTTTATTTGAGTGTAAACTACTTAAGAAACCTTTTATGTACAGTAATCTGCCAAGCAAATAATGATTTGGTTTTGTTTGTTCAGCGTTTTCCTCTTTCCTCTAGAGAAGTCCCTGAACACACAAGAACCAGAGTATGAGGGCTGAAAAACCAGGGGCAGTCACTGGGGTTAGTATGATGCGTTTAAGAGGGCTTTAATTAAGTAATGCAGTTTTCTTAGAAAGTCTTTCGACTGTTCTTTCACCCCTTCCTCTTTGCTTTCCCATCAGTGAGTAAGTAGAAATAAGATGGAGTGCAACTCATGCGCAGGCACTGACTGGATCCAGATCTTGGATCCTGCTGGTGCGCAGCCAAGTCTCTGTGGAAGGTAGGAAACCAGAGGAGGTTGAAACAGCTTGTGCGAGTTGGGCCTGCCAAGGGAGCGCTGGAAGCGGGGGCAGTGGCAAGAGGCGATGTGCCAGGGCTCAGCAGGGTGTACGTGCAAGGCGGTGTTGCGGCTGCTGCTCTCAATTTCATGGCTTGGTCTGATTTTTTTTTTTCTCCGTTGGTCTCATTCAAGGCCGAATTGTAGCCTTCAGCATATATGCTGGGTTCCAGGTGATGTATTCCCTCCGCATCTTTTGAGAGGCTTCAACTGTATATTATAAGGCAACATGCTACTTTGTTGAAAGGAGAGATTTAGACCAGTATCTTGTTTTCTAGTTCTGTTTGGCTTTCAAGT
>NW_010200781.1:445-26281 GCF_000695765.1 Mesitornis unicolor | reverse complement strand
ATTCCTGTTCAAGAGCCATGCTCAAGCTTGTGCTCAAAATTAATTCTTGACCTGGAGCTTTTACACAGAAGATGGTTTTTACATGTGCATGTGTTTAAGCAGATGCTCAAAATGGGTTCCTACTTCACAGCTTGAAACTGAGGGATGACTTCTATTTGTGAGCATGACAGAGGAAGAGATGTGGGAGAGGGAAGGGTTACTAATTTTAACATTTCCTCCATTTTCTTCATCTATGTTGTGTGTTCTGCTACAAGTGTTGTATTTCCAAGCAGGGCTGTATTAAGTGAAAAAATATGGGGCTAAGGTACAATATGCCAGCCGAGAACGTTTCTGAGAGTTGTTTTAAGGTTGGATAAGTGGAAATTTTCAGGTGGAATTGACAAATGCAGAAATAGTGACTGTCTCTGTTCTTTCGTTCCTCCTTCCCATTTTTCAAGTGGCTTTCAGAAATACTTATGCATAACAAGTTTGTTATACAAAGCCTCTACTGTTTTGTGGTAATAAGGAAAAGATATAGAAAGTGTTAGAAAGTGGGTGGTGAGATTTTAGGGAGATTTAGTTTTCCTGTGGTTTAAAAAAAGTTATTCCAAATCCCGATTTGGGTATTCATCATTGATTTTGATTGATGCTTCATTAGTGAATCTCTGGGACAGCAGGAGAGTACAGAGATATGAAGCAATCCAGAGAAAGTGTGTTCCCGTGATGGCACAGGAAGCTGTCTGGTTGGAAGCAGGTTGCCACACTTGGTACTGGATGTAGCTCGACACAAACAGAGTTAGGAGGTGAGGGAAACTGCAGCAGCCTGTATGGAAAAACTTAAAATCTTCTTCAGAAGTTTGACGTAATGGTTTCTGTAAGGCATCTGCTCAGTCCCTTGGAGAGCAAAGCACAGACCTCATACTCAGGGTGTTAAGTAAGTGTCATGGGGGAGCATCATGGGAGGACAGGATATGAGGAACCCTACGGAGAGATGGTGGTGATTCCTTCTCCCTCCAAACCATCTGTTGCCAAAGAGGTTGTTGGATGCTACTGTGCACATTCTCATAAGGGCAAAAGCTGCAGTGGGTTTTATCAGATGCCCTGAGTCGCCTCTGAGCGGACAAAATGCTGTGTAAGTCTGGTGAAACTCCGCCTGTGTATTCCTGCAGCAATTTAGTGTGATTTTCCAGCCTTGGTTGCAAGCTTGGCGTGGAACCATCAGCATGATTGTCTCTTGACAAAAGGACCGCTGCTTGAAATGATACCAATCCATCAGAAGGTTAAAATTGGAAATAAAATGATACAAAGAGTCTCAAAGCCAATAAAATAGAAGAGCTGTCATGTCGTGAATAAGTACTTTGACTAGTTGCCTTTCACCAGTTTGCTGTCAGATTTTGCTTTCCTTGAAAAAGGAAAGAGAAGTTGCTGTGATGTGACCTTATATCCTGATGGCTGAGACAGGCATATTTTTAATACAGCTAAAGTTGAGCTTCCTCTCTAATTTCCACTTGCAGGAGTTGCATCTAATGTCTGCTCACACCATGCACTTCTTGCCAAGGTCTGAAGAAGAGCATCTTTCTCATTTGTCCCAGACTTTTTACTTTGCAAGGGCTTCGCTGGTGCTGACCATTTCCAAGGGCTGAAACTTTGCACACATAGTGAAGCAGAGGGGCTTTCACCAGTAATCTCCAGTTCTCATGGGCTTAAAATGGATCAGGCAGAGGGCAGGGACTTGGGAACAGGCAGCAGATCTGTGCTGCAAGATAAGAAGGAAGGGTAGAGAAAAAAACAAAATCAAATAACAAACTGTAAAATGAAAGATGAGGAGAATCACCCAAAGACATGGCAAACACGTTTCATTATCTAGTTTTCTTGGTGGTAAATATATTGTCTGAGGCTGCATGAATACTGGAGATGTCAGAAATATTTGAATTGCTGAGCTTTGCATGCGTAGTGAAACGTAGAGGACAGGCATGGTCACTTATTACAGAAGTAAAACTTCCTTGCCATTTCTTACTCAGTTCTAGACACACGACCAGCACTGCTGTGTTTACAGACAAACTCATCCCACACATAGGTGTCCACCCATGACTCTGCCCCAGTTTTACCCAAACTCCTGGCAGGTATTCAAGTCCTTCATTGCTTACCTCACGCTGGCCCATCTGTAGTCATGCTGCCTGTCCTCTCCCTGGTTTTGGGACCCTGCATGAGAGGAGGGTTTCTCTGTTGAGCCATGAGCACTGCCTGCCCTTCCAGGGCTGCTCCACAGGTGCCCTACTTGACAGGCATCTGCTTGTGAAACTCCCGTGGTTGCATCACCTGTGTTGCTCAATTGTTTAACAAAGTGCTTTTATTGGAAATGTAAAACCGGATAGAAATACAAAGCCTAATGGAATAATCTCTTAATTGCAGTGCTGTAAATGACTATTCAGCACATGATTACTGTACTTGCAGGGAGGACAGTGGGGAGGGCAGAATATTCAATGAAAGACACTAAACACTTCAGCTGCTAAGAATGATGATTTATTGCAAATCTGAGCATCAAGCTAAGCAGGGCAAATAAACTGACAATAGTAAGTGCTTTTGGAGGTAGAAATTGCCTCATTCAGGGTATTCACTGTGTGAGACACGTAAATTCTACCAGGATAAATGGACAAAGAGTGATTAATTAATAGTGGCAAAATACTCATGCGTGCACTGTCCTCAGGCAACCTATGAAAAGTATTAATCAGCAGATTGCCCAGTTATTGGCAGATAACTCTCAGTATGTAGTAGTTTGCCATTTCAGCTAGAAAATGCATTGTCCCTTTGCATCCCTGGAAAAAATAATGACTTTTGCTGTGTTATGTGGTTTACACAAAATACTGTGTGTTTTTAAACAGCAAAGGAGACATGCTCAGAGGCAAGTTGCCGTTATCATTTTTTGGTATTGCTGCAAGCTTTTCAAGGCACATTAGTCCCTATGGAAGCTATTTCCATCTTTCAGAGATCTTGCCTAGGTTATACAGTAGCAGGTGAAAATAGATTAGCTCAGTATTGAGCTGGCAGCTGATCTGGTGTCCAGCTCTGTGCTCTCCAGAACAGAGCAGGGTTATCAGGGAATATGTGCTCCAAGAGCATCACACGCTACTCGAGGAGGCAAGTAAATCTTTTAGAAGTACCCCTGCTCGTTCCCACCGGCACTACCCTTTCCCGCAGCTTAGTGCGTGTTTTCCCCGTGCTGCCAAAGACCAAGGATGCCTGACTTCACCTGCTTGCATAAGCCCCTGTGTCACTAAAGCCTTTGCACGTTTTGGGTCACACCACGCACCTGTCAGGCTATTTTTCACTCTCTGGTGCACACTCAAATGCACATGGATGCAGATCAAGTGCCATGCTGACATCAAGCAAGTCAGAGAGATTTGCAGTGAGTCTTGACTCTCACATGGGAATGGGAGCTGTTGCTTTTGGTCTGAGCCACAGTGCAGTGTTCCCACTGCCTGCATGCAAGTGTTGCTAAGAGTGATAAAGCTGAGCAGTTCACTGTTCCAATCTCGAGGGAAAGATCGATGATACAAAGATTTGTAGCTTTTCCAATAGAGGTTCAGATGGTGCGAGGAAAATGATCTTTATTTATTTATTTTAAATTTAGGTAAATTAGAAAGATGTTGAATAAATGTGTTCAGAATCGAAGGGGAAAAGTATTTGTAGCATTTTTTTAATATACTGTTCTCTTAAAGGAGTAGCTTTTTGTAGTTGCTGATAGCAATAAGTTGTGTAAAATGTACTGCATATAAATATTTTTAAAAAGCAGGCAAATTGAAAGATGAAATACTTCAGAGTGTATTTTGGAGCAGCATATGCTTTGCAATGTTGATTAGGTATGCATGGATACTTGCCTAATGCACCCTGTCATGGATTATTGCTCTTGCATAGTTTTCCAAGTCTTTTTGAATGACAATGAGAGTCTTTGTTATGCAGACATCAGGCTGGTGACTCAAATGCAGTTTGAAACTCCAGTATGGAGGCATGCAGGTACCAGCATGCTCACCTTTTAATAAATTTGGACAAAAGTTACAAACCATAGGAAAATTAGCCGATGCTTGTGTGTTAAGATGGAAAAACTAAGAAATACTTGTGAAGTAATTATGGTCTGGCAGAGACTGCAGGAAAGATTTTTAAATGGGCTTTTCAGTATATAAACAGATCTTTTCTACAAACACTGCTAATCTCTTTCTGTTCCTACTTATTCCTCACTATGTAGATAAGACTTATCCAACTTGTTACATGTTATTATGCAAGTGGAAAACTTTAACCCCCTTCCGCCTCTCCCCCCAAAAAACACCCAAACAACAAAAAAAACCCAAACAAACCCAAACCATTTCATTTGCACATTATGTGTTTGCTGCAGACTCTCATGAAAGTATAAAAAAATAGGTCTTTAATAGTCTTTAATTTTTTCTTAATGTCAAATTAGTTACAGGCTTGTTTCTGTTTATAGCATGTTAGGTCTGATTTAGTCAATTGTTTAGGAAGAATTTTACACACAGAGTGTGTATCACAAAAGATACTCTAAATTTGCTCATGTGCTTAATAGGTTGCAGGGGTTAAAAACGCAGGAGGTGGAATTGCACATATCCATATTTCTGAGACAGTTTCAGATGCTCATATTTGTTGGTTTTGATTTAGCAAATGAAACTACAGGTAGCATTTGTCGTGTACTATATTCTTTAAACAACTTCAGGTTTTCAGTCACAAAAGGAACAAATGTGCAGCTGATGTTGCTTTTTTTTTTTTTTTGCAGTTTTTGGTGGGTCTTTATTTGCATTAAGCTGTAGGGCATCAGGTGTACACATTAGCCCCCAGCTGGGATGGTAGCCGAGGATAGAAAGGAGGCCCCTTCCTACCATGCGGTAAATACAAGGTGAAGGGCTCTTAGGCTCTGCAGGCAGCCTTGCAAACTGCCTGACAACGTTTACGAAAGGCTGGGTGAAATCAGGTCTTTGAAAGACATAGGGTATTTTTGAAAGTGTTAAAGGGAACAGGTTTACATGCTTTATAATGGTATGGACGGTTCTGTTGCCACAATAAGAGAATTAATAAAAGATAAGTTGTGATGTATGTGCACGTATTTGTGTGTGATGCAAAGCAAGATGAAGTAATGTTGAAAGTGGTGCTCCACTCGCATTACATGGTTTGGGGGGTGCACAGGGGCTCTTTATGGAGAAATGGTGCTGAAGTTGGGCTGCCCGTGAAGTGAGGATGTGATGTGCTATGTGCCAATAGATGGATGTTGTGGCAGCTGTGGACCGCAGGGCAGCATGGCTGATGGACTCCTGAGCTGCTTGGCAGAGTATGGACAAGGCCAGCTGATAGTGGACTCCTAATGCGAACCAGTGGTGGATGCACTAAGCTGGAGGTACAGGGCTGTTAGCGATTTGGAGAGGAGTGTTATTCAAAAAGAGATTTAAAATGCAGACATATGAAGCAGCTGCTCACAAAACCTTTCAGTTTCTTTTCTGCTAACTATATATCTTGTTACAATTCTTTGGTGTAGTGGAGAATAATAATGGTTTGGGGGTTTTTAAATAGCATCTAGGAAGCAAGTTCTATAAAATTAGTGAACAAAAGGGTTGTCTGCTTGAATAATTTTACTGTAGTCTTAATGCAGAAAAATAACTGCATTTGACTTCTTGCACCTGCAGTAAGCATTTATGTATACTTGAAGAACTGAGGTAGAGAAAGAGATTGTAAGACTTGAATTCTTGATTTAACTTGCAAAGTGATTTCACGTGGAAAATTAAATGTATTTTTTTCTGAAGAGTGATAGCTGATATAATCTAGATTTTTTTATTTTGCTGTAACCTACTTTTTCCTTAAGACCATTTAACTGAGAGAGTTCTTTGAAAGGTTTATCATTTTTGTGAGGGTTATGAGGGTACCATTGGCCTTTGCTTTACTGAATGCTACTGGGCTAGGTCAGGAATAAAATATTTGATCAGTTTGTGTGAAGAAACAGTAAGCAGGAGCAATCACAGTTTCATTTTCTACAGTTAGTAAGATGGAAGTATGTGTGTGAATCAAAATCTTGTAATTGTGTAAAAAAAATAAATTTTAAAATTAATACAAATAGGTCTTGGAAACTAAAATAAAAGGCAAACACTGTTTTTCTTGATCTCTTACTTGATTACTCATCTCTGTCTTGACCAGTACTAGTTTGCAACAGTCTTTTGACTTAACCTCTCAGATCTCCAAGATTTGCCAGTGAAAAACATTCCTTTGGAGCCTATTTTAAAGAAAAGAGACCTGATTTCATTTTTACATTACGTTTTTTGTAGGTTGCTACTGCAAATGCATGTTTCTCATGCTACCTTTAAACCTACTACCAATAAAATGATTGCATGGAATAACAATATCAACAAAAAAAGATACTTCAAGGCAAAAGTAAATAAATAGGTAGGATAGGTCTTGTGTGGGGTAGAATGTGGGGATTTTTTCTCCCTTTTCCGAGGCAAACCTGGGGCAGTTCATCTGGGGTGCTGGATTTCTGCTGCTGAGAGGAGGAATTCAGAGGCAGGATGGGTGTGATGGGAGATTTCATGCAGCACTTCGCTACAGAAGGCCTTCACATTGGCTGGGCAGCAGCTGATAACCACTTCTCTATATTTAAGTATGCCTTATATACAGTGATATTTTGCTAGTGAGGGGTGAGCTGATAAACCATCATGGCCATGACCTCAGCATTTCCATGGTGGAACACCTTCCCACTACACCGCACAGTTGTTCACATGCATGCACGCACGCAGCAAAAGACTATCCCTGTTCTAAAAGGCTTGCTACTTACCTCCTAGTAGCTACTGTGTTCCTGTATTCCTATATCTGTCTTAGAGCTGTAATAGTAAAAGTTGGGACAGAGATAAGGAGCAAAAGCAGCACACAGAAGTGCAGAGGTGCTAGAGGATCCGGCCATGCTTAACAAAACTTGAACTTTGGCATTCTTCCACCAATTTTACTTCAGTTGCATCATTTTCCAGAAATGGGGTTTGTAAGCTAACACTTGAGTTAGATTTATTTGTGTCTCGGGCTCACTTAAGTAACTGGGAGAAGTGCACTATTGTTTTTGTTATGAATGGGATGTAGATAATAAAGAGGGAGAATTGCTGTGGGAGTGGGTAATGCTGCACTGGAGGCTGTTCCTGAGTGGTGAGAATTGTTCCAGCTGCTGTAGTCTTGGTAGAAAACAGAAGGTGTTGAGCTGGGTCTCTAATGTGTGTAATCACCTCAAATTTCCTTATTTATGATTTTCTCTGCCCTCATACCAAATGAACACTGACTTATATAAACAAATTGCCACTGCGCTGCTCCAATGTGGCCACATTTGAGTTCATTTATACAGTCATGGCAGTTGCTAAGTGTTTTACCTGTTTTTATCAAGAGGAGATTAAAAACCACCTTGCAGCAGATTCCAGGTGCTGCAGAGACAGAGTAAGTGCTACTGAAACAGTTACTTCAACAGCAGCTGACACCGTAGTTTGTTACCCTGCTGCCCAGCATCCCTGTGCTTGTCCTGTGGCTAGTTAGGAATAATACAAAGTTGCTTTTTGTTGGTGAGAGACTATATGACTGCCTTTGACTTATAAATCCATAAAATTGGGAAAAGGTCACTTCTGAGAAAAAGTAGATTTTGGTCTTGTGTTTAGGATGGGTTAGTATGTGAAACAGGTGGTTTAAAAGCTGAACTCTTACTACAGAATTTATCTTAACTGCAGTAACTTTTTAACAAAATCAGGCTGTAGGCAGCACATTAAGTAGTTTAGAAGACTGGTTACTTTTTCAGAAGACTGTGCTACCACAACAATACTTTCACAACCTTGGGTTACTACAGTACATCTGTGGTTACTTACACACTTTTCCTAGTGAGATTTCATCCTAGGTCACTTCCTTTTAAAGTTACTTTATGTTGTATTGTATTGTTCAGATGGGGTGAAGGAAGATCAGCCCTGGAAAGTGATTGTAGCTGTTGTGAATGTGTTTTTTTTTAACTGTCTCTATCTTCCTCTTCCTTATCTGAGGAAATCAAAATGAGAGTACATCATTAGAGATAATTTCTCCCTTGCCCACTGTCACTTTTTTTGGCAGGTTTCTCAACAATCTGGCATTCTTCTGGGAGAAGTAACCCTGGGGAAAATGGTGTGATTTATTTCTCCCTGTCTTTTTCCTCTCTTGTTTCCTTGTTCTTTCCTCACATCACTTTTGCACTAATGCTACAGAAGCATGTGCGCCACTTGGTGAGGGGTTCATAACCATTTTTTTCATAGGCAGTATTTGGTAGAATTCTGGGGTGGGATCTGGAAGTGTGTCATATTTCTTACATGAGGAACTCTGCTGGCTTTGGGAAGGCACTTGGTAGGTAAAAACACAAAAAAGGAATAGCCATTTTTTGTGGTAAAGTTGACTCACAGGCTTTTAGGGATATGTTTCTATAGCTATTGATTAATCTGTTGTTCATAACCAGGTAAAGCTTGCTACTGGGATGTAGGTTTTTGTGAGAGAAGCCATTGTATGTGCATATGAAGAGTTTGGTCAGAAATGACCCTTTATGAACCATATTTTAAGTGCGAAACTGGCTGCACCTTCAGTATAAAAATCCTTCTTCTGCACTCATTTTTTGTAGAATTCTCTTAAAGGGGTAATAAAAGGTAAATTGAATTCTTGTGTGTTGTCATACCATGCTCTACTGAAAAAGAAAAAAACTGCTTTGTTTTGTGTTTGTTATCTTAGAAAACACACACTAACCAGAGTTTCATTAAAAAAAGACAATGTCAACTCAGAAAATGTGCTTTTCAATATAGCAAAAGGGAAAGGAGAAGATGGAAAGATAGAAAACCATCCACCAAGTATTTGCTCCTCTCAGTAAACTAAATAGTGATGTCTTTTACCTGCTTATTCACTTAATGTCAGAAACTGCCTATTTATGGCAGCTTCTTAGGCAACCCAGATGAATTTCTAAGCATCACAGTATAAGCAGAGTGGTGTGAGTTGCTGCACTAAGTCTGTGCGTAGCAATTTCCAAGATGTTTACGGCCATCAGGTATGTCAGTGAAAAGTTCTGCTCCCAAGAAGCGCTTTGTGGCCTCAAACTAACAACATTGCATGAAGGATCCAGCTTAGCTGCCCTTAGCTTGATTCAGCCAGGAAGCTCGTGTCTTTGGGGCGTGAAAGGAAGATGAAATGTTGCTAGTGTTTGTCCTGTCATGTAGAGGCACTTGGGATGGTGGTGTGACAGCAGATGCTCTAGGCTGTGTTATGCAGCACAGCCATTCTCATAGGGTAATAAGCCAGCATGGAAGGAGTTTGCCTTAGCGCGGATGAACCATCAGGAAGATAACATCCAAGGCTTGTCAGAATGGGGCCTAAGCTAATGCAAGATGACACCAAGGCAAATCGAGAAGAAAGATGAAGAATGATAGATGAAGACTCAACTGTGATTCTGCAGTCACAAATGGATGATAGATAGTGCTTAATGAAGACTATGCTAGGAGTCCTCTAAAAAGGCCTTTCTAAATAGCTTATGAACTTGTATGCTGAAGCAGGTTTTGGGAGGGGCAGCAAGAAGTGCTTAGAAATGGTGAGTGTGGTACCACTTGAAAGAAGACAAGTCCAACGGAGTGGTGTAAGAACATGAATTAGTTGCATGCTGCTGTGGGGCCAGCAAGAAGAAAAGAGTGACTGGCCTTTGAAATCTGGTTTTCCTGTGCTTTGACATAGATGTTTTCTCTCTGAGCTAAACTTCCAAGCACACTCAAAGTTTACATTCTGGTAGAAAGGCTACACCCCATATGTTTGTTGATAGTGCCAAGGCCTTATATTTACCTTCAGCAGCCTTTGATCTAGGAAAGCATGATGTAAGTACCTTTGAAGGGTAAATGTGTTTTCTGTTTGTGCGATCGTTTCCTCAGGCCTTTTGCAGACAGGTCTTGGGGTGATCATGGGTGACTCAAGAGCCCCCTCCCTGTTAGACCAGGATCTGCTCAGCAGGGAATGTGGTTTCTCCAAACAGGCTGATTCTCAGACAAAGCCAGGATGTAACACGCTGTCAGAGAGATCTGGATGTGCATTTCTCAGAATACCAGCTGAGCTGAACCAGATTGGTGTTGGGTCTGCAAGTGTGCTGTGGGAAACACCTCTGGAGGCACTTGGGTCTACATTAAAATGTTTGTTCAGCTGTGTAACAGAGGAGTGTAACTGTGTTAGTGGCAGACTGAAGTCTCTGCTTTTGGTACAAAGAGTAAAGTTTAAAAGAACTCATTCTTTGCTGTTGCCTCTGCAAAGTATCCTTAGTCGTTAGGGCATGTGTCTAACTGCATCCTGATCATGCTCATGCTAATGTTTTGATCCTTGCTGATGGAGTGAGGAGAGGCAAGGGCTCCTCTTGCCTGCAAAAGCTGCCCATGTGTAAGTTGAGTCTGTCACATTTGGGTCACTACAGCCAGAGCTCCTTGGTGTGCAGCTATGAGGGGGCTCTCGGAGTAGTCCTGCACTCAGGTCCCATCCTAGGCTGCACACCTAGTGCTGCTCCATCAGTGCTGCAGCCAAGGCACCAGCAGCTTTGTCTGAATCTTTCTGTGCATACTCAATTACTGAACTAGCACTCGAGCTGCATATCCTTCCAGACCTACCCAAGAAGACACATGTGTCTTCAGGGCTGAAAGGCAGTCAGACCACTTACTTAGCTTGTGGAAATCCTGAGATATGTGCCTGATGAATTAGGCTGCTGTATACAGAATGCCTCACCTCTAAGAGGCAAAGTAGTCAGGATTTTTTTATTGCACGTACCTGGTGATTTAAATTTTTCTCATTTCCTCCTTTGCCTGCTACATCCAGATCAAACAAAGCCTTAAATTCATCATTGTTCCAATGCCTTGTCTGCTCCTCTTGTAATTACACTTCACACATCCACACCTTCTTAGAAGCCCTCCTAGTATATTTGCATTTAGATGGAGAATGACAACTTTCATGTTCCCCATGTAGCTTATAATTAACACCTTTTCTGACAGCATTGATGAACATCAGCGCAGGGAATGGGGGGGAGGTTGAAAGCCTGGGTTTCTTCAGAGTCTTCATTTCTGCAGCATCACAAGTGGAGAGACTGACTCTTGGTTTGTTCAGGTCCTTCAAGTACAGCAACATAATTACACACTGTTATTGAAGAAAACTGAGTGAAGATTGCATGAATTGAAGTGATTGTGACATCTTTCCAAATTTTCTAAGTTGCTGCTGTATATGGCTGTTAAGTGAGGCTGGCCCTCAGGGTCACTCCTGTTGGAAGCATTTTTGACTGGAGAGTGCCACACCTTTTGTGAAAGTATCCAAAGCTTGTCTAGTGCAATAGTGCTATAATGGCTTTCATTTACCATTGAAGTGATACTTTAAACATTTCAGTTCTTGAGGGAAAATCCAAGTTATAAACCTTTAATTTGTTTGCCTTTTTTGAGTAGGCAGAGGAGAGGTTATTTCTGTCAATTATTTGTGTCTTTTCACAAGTCGTCTTTTTTTGTTTTTTGAGTCTTCTGTGGTTTGCCGACCATAGGCTCCAAATTCTGGGGTGTGTTTTTAAAAACATAACCATTTGAGGATTTGGGTGTTTTAGGCTCAATCCTGTGAACTGTTTCTCATGTTTGAAGAATACCTGAGAATTCCCAATTCCTGCCGAAGTCGCTGTGCGCTGCAGGGTCTCAGTTCTTCTCAGAAAACATTCATGCTTACTCCCGGGAACTGCCTGATGAATAAAGGCCTATTGATGCTGAAAGGAAGCAAAAACCTTTTAATGGCTGAGTAATGAATATATTTTTAAACTTGGCAACAGCAATGGGAAACAAGTAAGAAAGAATTTGAACCCAAAGATTACTGTGGAAGAGGCAGAGTGAGAAGATGCTTAATGTACATAGGTGGAATTGAGGTTTTTCTGGCAAAAGTCGACTTAACTTATGCCTGTTATTTCTCCACTTCAGTTTTTTGGTATAATCTCAAGGCCTGTGTATTTAAAACATAGGAAGAGGGGTATTCAGCATCATTTTTCCATATGGTTTAAAGGAAAGTTTGCAGCAGTACTGGATTTTCTTGGAACATTGCTTTCATTCAGAAGTATTTACCAGGAGGTTTCTTACAGTCGTCATGGAAGTACAGATGGGACTGGGAGGCTTTGATCTCTTGCTCAGCAGTCCAATGCTGCTACCATACAGTCGTTAGACAGGGGTGGATAGACTTGGTGAGATGAGGGAGGAAGAAGGAGCAAAAACTTGAAAAACAATTTCCAACTCTATTTCTCCAGTGTGAAGATAAGTATTTTTGGAAAGCATGTGCCAAGGCTGGTTGATGCTCATGCAGAAAATAATTGACTAACTGTACCATCTGTTGTGCTTCTGCCATATGTTTTCCTCTTACCATTTTTTTCTGTTCAAACTGTGTATGTTCTGTGAAATACTGTTTGTTGTGAAACAGAACTTAAAAATACCCAGCAAGCCACAGCTTGGTGGTGTTTCCATAAAGGAAAGGAAGGAAAGATGGGGATGAGGCGCTTTTGATGCTGTTTGACATTAACTTTAATGTTGTCCTTTCATCTACTTGTCTTCTAGTCACTGTCAGGCAAACTGCTTAGGTGATACAATGTGATGCATGGTGCCTTTCTGTGCCATGCATTTATCCACATTTCTTTTCAAGCTGATGAATGGAACTGCGTATTTAATCTTTGTAGATGTGATCCCGTCTGGATAAATTGGTGACAGTTCCTCTACGGAGACTTTTAGGGCAGCAGAGCCGAGGCACTGCAGTGAGGCTGTTAGTGCATCCTGTGTAATTTCTGTTTAATCTTTTTATGGGGCAATGCATCTTGCCTTCAAATTAAACAAGACTGTGTGTCTCAATCTTGAGAAGTGTTGATCAGCAGTTTCTCATGATGAATAAAAGAGTCCATTTTAATGACAAAAGCCCTTCAATAAATTTGTGATTTCCTGCAGTTGTACTAAAAGGAAATGTTCCCTCTTAATGTTTTGGAGGAGGAGATTCTGTGTGTTCAGAAGGAAGTGAGCGTTGTTTGTGTGTTTGCTTTTAGTCTTTCTCCACCCAGTTCCCTGCTGCTGGAATAATTCCTTTTGGAAGCCAGCAGCATATCTTACGACAATTAAAACTAAAGCAGATTTTTATTTTAATTTCATTTTTGTATGGAGACCTTAAAAGACAGGAGGAGAGGCAGAATTTCCAGTCTGTTTTTTGAAAATGTTGTCATGGGCTGGATTATCATATAACAGCATTTGAACCTCCATAGTAAAGATTGTGATGTCACTGAGCACATATTTTCATAGATTTTTGGTACAGATCCAAGCTTGGGTGATGAATGGGTCAGGGTATATGCTTTGTTGAACTTTCTGAGGCAAATCTCTTATTACTTGAGCCAGTGGACTACCTTCTCCATCATGGGCTTCTTTGAGCTGAAGGGTACTTTACTGTTTCAGTGTGTAGCAAGACATGATTTGGGTTTGGGTTTTTTTTAGGCAGGGGAAGAGGGGAGATTTGTGCATATGCTTGCTTGTTTTGGAGCTCAAGGGATCATAAATTCATGCATGGTTGAAGATGACCAAGACCAAATTAACATTTCAGGGCAGACATCAAATCTTACCTGCCTGTTAGAATATATGGGGTATTTGGGTTTGCCTGGTGGCATGTCAAGTGTAGCCCAGCTGCAGAGTGTGCAGCCTATTTTAACTCTCAATTTTTGAACTGTTTCCCCTTAAGGCAGGCTAGGATTGTCAAGTCCCCCAGTTTCTGGGCCCCTGTGCATTTAACATGTTGGTGCTAAGCCAGGGAGTCCAGTTTCAGTTTCCACAAAGCAGTAAGGAAAAGTTTGGAGGTGGTTTTGTTTGGGGATTTTTTTTTCTTTTTTAGTTCCTCTTCTAGGAAAACTGAAATATCAAGCTGCTGACCTGGAGAGGTTCCTGAAGAGCAGGAGCTGGGGTTCACCCTGCAGCTTTAGCAATAGCAAGGTTAGGGCTCTGTCAGTGCATGTGCAAGGGATGGCCTGCTGGAGCCTGGCAGGTGGCTTTGCTGCATGGGTTTCCTCTGGTGGTGCCTGGCAGGCTGTAGAGACCTCCTCTCCTCTTGGCGTGGGTTCACACAGGGCCTGAGCTGACTGTGATTCTCCAGTGCTTTCTACCTGGCTTCCTAATACTGAATTTGGGGAAACTGCAGTGTTATGAGGTAGCATAGCCCAGGTTTTCAAAATCTTTAAAAAGCATATGAAGTACCCTAAATCACCAGGTTGATGTTAGGCTGAACCAGTGTCTCTAGATGTGTTTGGAGTAGAATAACTACAGGCTTGTATTAAAACAGTGGACTTTTCCATATACTACAGATGCTTCTGCTCCGAGTTGGGAATGCCATCTAGTCTAATACAACTTACTTGGTTTCAAATAAAAGCCCCTCAGTATGAGATGAGGCAGTGCGCACAGAAACTTGATACCCACATGATAAAAGATATGAATTAGAATGAGTTTTAGCTGTTGTCATCAGCGCTTGTCTGTAACTCAGAGAAGGGAGGACTGGTGCTCTGAACTGCATGACCAAATAAGTAGCTACTCTGTGTTTATTCCCTTATCCTCCTGCTTTTAAAACTGTACCTTCTTTGGTGTGCTGCAGTCTGAGGAAAACTCAGAACAAAAATCGATTTGATCCCTTTCAGAAAGGGAGGTGGAGGGTGGATGATGATCCTGAACAGCAAAATGGGAGGGAAGGACCCCTCTGGACTCGCTGAATGGGCAGTCAGCTGTGCATGGCCAGCAGCCCAGGCCACTGGTCACCGTGACAGCAGGAAGAGGTCTGCAGTAGCAATAACTCATGACTGACCTTGCTGAGCAGTGCCTGGTAGTCCTGTGTGTGTGAGAGCACCCGTGCCCACGAGGCTATCCGGGAGCAGGCACGTTTGTCATCTTTTAAACCTGCAGGAACTGGCATTACAGCAAAAAGGCAGTGTCTCTTCCCCTCTTCTCTGTCCCTCCTCTCCTTCTCTTCACACACACTTTAAAAATAATTTATTACTGGGAAGAGAACTTGGGGTCAGGGAAGGTTCAGGGAAAGAAAAGGCCTTTGGATACATTACAGCTGCTGTTTTTGCAGCAAGCAGCATAAGATGTTTTACATTCAGTGTTGGGATACATATAGGAAAAACAGCTACTTCTCATCATAAATATTACAGTTGCAAGAGACACAAGTTACAGTTGTTTAGGATTTTCCTTTTGATTAAATGTAATCAGAACCTCTGAGGAAAATGGCTTGATTGCTCTAAATTTGGATGCTTGCCAGCCTAGAAATAGAAGGATATCCGTAATCCACATAGATGTAGCACAGTGTTTTAGTAGAAAACAATTTGCAGGGTTATAATATGTGGGGTTTTTTTAAATTGTTTTGGTTCTTTTTAATTGCTGCTTTTAGTTTTCAAACTATTTGCAAGATATGGGTTTCTCTTGCTCTAAGTTGAGATGTAGTGAGATGTTTACAGCAAGATGTAATGTAAAACAAGAACTCTGATCAGTCAGTGCTGACAGCAGAATTTTTTTCTGGGAGAATAAATAAAAACAGCCCGCGGGGTTATCCATAGTCCTTCCAACATGTCAGACTGATGTTCTGCCTGCCTCCTTTCCAGTACATTTTTGCTCGTGCATTTATGCGCACACACATGTTCTGTTTTGTCTTAATAGACTTGACATCGTTGTTAAGAGAATTTGTGGTAAAGGCAATGAAATGTATGAGCAGTAATATTTTGCTAAAGCTTCAGTTTATGATTAACAGTTATGAACTCAAACTTTTAATATATGAGGGCTGTTTGGTTCTGGTGGGTTTTTTGTTGTTGTTGTTTTGTGGGTTTGCTGGTTTGTTGTTTGGTTTTTTTTAAAGATGCAGTAGGTGAACCTTGTGAGCTGATGTATATAGTGTCCAGATGATGACTTGTCTTCATTTTGCTCCTGTCTGCCCAAGGTCAGGCCTGTTTTGCGTGACTGAAGAATGATCTCTTATTACCCAACCCAAAGTCCTTTGAAACCAATAAGAATTTTTTTCCTATTTCAGTGGGCTTTGGCTCACTGTCCTGTTCTTCTGCAAGTTGAAACAACCAAACAAAACACAAAACCTCTTGGTCAGACTTTCCACTTGTTTGATCCCCACCAGAGTCTCACTGTGGAGTGATTCATCCTCTCAGTGCTTTTCCAGTTGGGGAGATACATGTGTGGTTATGTTGATATTTGCGGATCAGCAGTAATGCCTTTCAGCCTTGCTTTACTGTTGATAGCAGTGTGCTGTTTTGTATTTTCCTCAAAGAATGGTAAACTGAAGTTTCAGAACTGAACTGAATTCCTGCTCTTCTTACCAGCAGAAAAAAAAACAACCCTGTTGATACGAAGTTATATTCTGTATAGGTTTTTCATACAAAGGGAAAACACAGGTGAATATGTGGATCCTCATTGACTCCCCACATCAGCCATTTGACATGTGGAAACGATACCGAGCTTGCTAACTGGATCCACCTGAAGTATTGTTTGCATTTTATTTGTTCATTTATTTTAAGAAAGTTGACCTACATTATTTACTTACTAATATATCTTATGTGAAGAAGGTGATCAGGGAGGGTATTTTATATTATTGCTGAAAGCCAAACAAATGTGAGGTAATGAAGTAATTACAAGATATAACGCTTGATTCCAGTAGCGTGCAGAGACTGTTACTCAAAGTCCTCAGTGCTTTACAGGAATGGCCACTACTACAGTAGTGCACCTTGATGGATCTCAGGTCTTCAAGTACTATTCCATGTGCCTTACTAAATAATAATGCAGATTATGAAGTGATGTGGTATGCTCTCGTAGTGACATCTGGAACAGGCTGCCCAGAGAGGTTGTGGAGTCTCCTTCTCTGGAGACGTTCAAAACCCTCCTGGACGCCTTCCTGTGCAACCTCATCTAGGTGTTCCTGCTCCGGCAGGGGGATTGGACTAGATGATCTTTTGAGGTCCCTTCCAATCCCTAACGTTCTGTGATTCTGTGTGACATTAAAGTTCTTGAAAGGTAACTGAGGTTGTTAGGGATGTCGGGAATGAGTCTATTAGGAGAGAAGTTACTCCTTTAGTCTTGACAATGTTCCCCAAGAGACTTGCATTCAACCTCATGTCTTTTATGTCTTTCTCCATACCCTCTGAAAGAGGCAACCAGTCTCTTACCTGAGGAGATAAAATGAGATTGGCTGATTTTAAAACAACCTGTTTTAAAAACAGATGGATTTGCTGTGGCTTTTGTCCTTTCGTATCATTTAGATGAGCTTTTTAGACCACTTTAATTTTTTGTGATGTTGGACTTTACCAGAGAGCTCTGCCAGCTCAGCAGCTTGTCTCCAGGAGGTCTGGATCTGAAGTGTGTTTGCAACAATCTGTGAATTGCAGTAGCAAAACCTATTTTGGGAAAAGCTAGCACAATATCTATGTGCACTGGGTACTCTAGACAACACAATGAGTAATTTAATAAGTACTAGGGAGAAAACAAAACCAACTATGTATATTTAGTGTTGCAGTTGTTTTAAAAAGTACTGTGTAGATCTGAGGGCTTGGTAGTCATGATGTGGATCAAGACAGAAATAGTAACAGGGTGGGCTGAGACTTTAGCAGCATTGTGAAGGCCAAACATGTACAAGTATCAAAAGACACAAAAGAGGAGAAGGAGATTTGCTCTCTTCAACACAGTCGTCACACTTGTAAAAAGTAAATCCTCTCTGTATCTTTTGATTTCCTCTGTCCTTCCGTCTATTAAACGATGAAAATTATGACTGAAGAGCTATCGGGGAAAAACATGACTGGGAAAACAGCTGATGTTCAGGGAAATTATAAAGAAATTTTTTGTAGAAAACCAATTCCAGCCTGAGATTGGATTATATGCGAAAAGTGTCTTCTGCTTTGCTCAGTGCTGAGTTGGTGATGAAACAAAAGTAAATGAGTGGCATGTGGCTTGAGTAACCCAACCTGCACTGTGTGTGAACTCCCCTGAGTATGTTTCTAATCTCAAATCCTGTCTCCTGGGAGTGCTAGGAGAAGGAGTTAAAACTATCCTAAAATTGTACTTCTGTACCTTCAGTGTTGCACTGAGTGCTGTCATTAGGCTCAAAAAACATACTTGGTGCTAGCTTCAAGAAGTCAAGGTGGGTGGGGGAGAGAGGGACCTGAGCACCTGGTTGCAGTAAGAGTCTGGATTAGTCCAAACAGATCAGAGGAGCTCCTTGGAAGAGAGTGGTGTAATTTGTTAAGGGAAGATACTGACTGCAGGGGAAAGAGCCTGGGAAGTCGTAAGGAGCAAAGACTGCCCCCAATGGAAGTAATTTTGTTCCTTTGCTCTCCCCGTTGTATTGGCTTGAGTGTTTGTACAGTCATGGGGGAAATGGACTGGGGACCAGTGGGAGGAGCTGGTTCAGGTTAAATCACGCCCATCAAAAAAAAGTTTGCTCTACAGTTGGTGCCGATGTTCCTGAAACTGGACCATGGTGTCACAGACTGGTGAAGAGGAAGTTTCAGATGTCTCCTTCATACTAAATGCCAATGTCTTAAGTGTTAAGACCATCTTTTGGCACTTTTTCATGCTTGCTGTTAAGGGAATTTTTTTTGACATTTATATAAAGGATATTTACAGGGCCACTTTTTACTTCCTGGAAAGTTTGGAAAATGATGTTTCATTCAGTTTTTTCCAGATAACTTGAGCAGATCTGTTTAAATAATGCTGACAACTTGAAATGCATTCACTTAAAAAAAAAAAACTCACACCCATACAATTTCAAGTAGTAGATGTAACCAAGATTTCTTCTAGTTTGCCTTGTAATTCCTCCAAATTTTTTGTCTTCTGCGGTTGGTATCTCTCGTATCTGGCTGCACAAAGCTTTCCTGGTATTCACTGGGCAATGGACCAACTAGCTGATTATAGATAAGAAATTGCTCACATGGAAAATAACGTCAGATGTGCAGAGGAGATGTTTCTGTTACATATAGTTTGTAACAGAAGGATTGAGTATATTTACTGAATCAGAAATTCGCGATTCCTTTAATTTTTTTTTTTTAATTGTTTGCATTGTTTGCAGAAGGGGTACATAGAGCTTACTGGAAACTTCTGGTTTGCTATGTTTGGAAGCAGTTCAGCACTAACAAAGTTGGAAACTATTTAAAATGTGCATAGTCTAACCCCTGAATATGTTTTCTGTCTTGGTGGCACAAGTACATCCTTGCTGCAGTTCCATATATGGAAATTTGCCATCAGACAACATCGTTTTCCAGAGCTTACACTGAGTCAGGAAACCTCCTCTGCAGTAGTCAGACCTTCTGGTTCATTGTTACAGCTAAACCAGTCCTCTACCTTTCCTTTATGGATGATTAAACTTTCAGCAGATGATTATATGTGTTTGGTATTTGAGAAAATGTCACTGCTGGGAAAACAGGGCTTTTCCCTTGTGACCTGGGACATTTGAGAAGTTGAACACACTAAGAAGTATATAAGAATTGTATGTATGCGTTAGACTGTGCAGCAGAGTATAAACAGGAGAGGAAATAGCTGCATCCACATACTATGCCTGTGTGGTTTTTTTTTCCCAAGTGTTCATAAATATTAGAGCAATATACTCCCTTATTTTGTAGTAGTATTTCAGAGAGGAGCTGTAGCTTACAGAATCTGCTTTTCCATGAAGTCATCCTGTGGCTGTGACACAGTTTTACTGCTGTTTTGATGCAGGGCTGACGGAGTTGAGTGCGTGTATATGTGGTTCAGGAGGAGCAAAGGGGTGGTTTCTGCCAGATGTTTTCCAAATTTATGAGAACTTCTCTTTAAATACATTTACATGTTTGCTTTAAATGCAACTACGTGGTTGGCCAAGTAATTAATCAGCCTTCCAAATGTCCATTTAAAGTAGAGGGTATGTCTTCAAGCTTGTTTATAAAGTAGGCAAAGTTTAATCTCTGGAAGTGGCAGCACCTTCAAAATAGTGGATTTCTTTTTAGTCTGAAGAGTTGGGGCAGATGTCTGGAGGAGAACAGGAATGAGAGTTTTCACACTGAACATTACAACTCGATTTGACAGCTCATGTGCTTAGCTTGACTTCTTTGAAATTTGTGTTTCACCATTAAATGGATGGGTAGTTTCTCTCTTGCCACCTTTTTTGATGTATGATATCAAAAGTAGAAATCATAGAGAAGGATGGGTGCTGTACATTGTGTGTTACATTAGTATGTGCTATGGTAAATAATTGACATAAGGGGTTTGTCAGCTATAACCACCCTGTGGATTTCAAAATTACTTCCATACTCAATGTATATCATTGTCTGAAAACCACGGCTTCTGCATAAAGTAGGTACTTGTTGATAACACTGATGTAAAGTGCTAACCATTCTTTCATTCTCTTTCCTGAAGCTTGTACAACAAGGACAGAAACTTACTGCGTATTCGAGAGAAAGAGAGACGGAATCAGGAGGCTCTGCAGGAGCAAGACAAGTTCTTTGAGAAGACTCCACTCTTTGCAGAACCCTACAAGGTAATGGTAGGGAATGTGTGGTGGAGAGAGAGGAGGAAAGAGATTTCCAGTGGAAGAGGAGAGCTGTGGCCTCAGCACACGGTGTAGTAGACTTGAGTATGATATGTGCAAACACAGCATTGTCCTGTCTGCCTAACCTTAAGTCATCAGAGTACATGCTTTTAAAGCTCTGTAGATGGTGCAAGTGCAATATGGACTTTGGGTTGGGTAGATGTATTTGGGGGCCTCCTGTAGCCTCAGAGTTTGAGGAAGAGTGCTCAGGATCAGCTTGGCTGCATGTCTGTCTGCAGCTGTGATAGAAAGAAACTGGTCTGATGTTAGTGTTCGTGGCTCAGAAGAACTAATACTGTCTAGAGTGGTCCCATTTGCTTTGGAGAGACTGCATGCAGGATCAAGATGAGCTTGCATAACTTCACTTGGAGTGAACTCATGGTGATTAATATAAGATCCTTAAGAATGTTTCTTCTTGAGCTTGGAAAGAGTCTGTGATTTTTAAATTTCTCCTGACTGTTTTTCTGTTGCAGACTAATAAGGAAGATGAGTTGTCAAGCCGAATTCAGAACATGCTGGGCAATTATGAGGAGGTCAAGGAGCTTATCAGCAACAGATCCCATCAGAATCTCATAGGGATTCCAACAGGTGATGTTCCTCAGGTCCTACAGGGAAAGCCTGATCATCTGTACTTCCCTGAAAAGACCCCCCATACATTAACATCTTCATTCCACCACACAACCCGACATCCACCCATGGGACCTACAGTTGTAGCTCCTCCCCCTCCAAGCCACTCCATTCACTACCAAAAGGCACAGTCAAGAACAGAACCAGCTTCAGGTTTGCCTGCCAAGAATCACAGTATATCCAGTGGTCAGAGCAAAGGTCAAGAACAGAATTGTCGTGGCCAGGAAAGTCACGCAGGTTTTTGCCACAAGAGAAACGACAGACGTGCGGTTGGTGAAGGTCATCCTAATGAACTACAGACCTCCCTTTTGATGCTTTCTCCATTGCTGCCATCTTTGTCTTCTCCAGTGGCCCCCCTGTCTCCTGTACATTCCAGCCAGCATATCAATTTCAGGTCACAGAACAACAGCAAAAGTCATGGGCTGACCTACAGTCAAACAAAATCATCTCAGGACTTAGTAGCAGGATCCCAGGAGAAGGAAAGTCAGGACAGCCCATCTGTTAGCCTGACCAGCACCACTCAGCCTTCCTCTCAGACTTTTCCCCTGCCTTTGCCATCAAAAACTAGTGCAATGCAGCAGAAACCGACTGCCTATGTCAGACCAATGGATGGCCAAGATCAGGCACCAATTGAATCACCAAAGCTCAAACCTCTCCCAGAGGAATACCATGGAGAACCTTGTGAAAAAATCTCAGATTTGAAGGTGAATGCCAAAGCCAAACTATCCAAATTGAAAATCCCTCCGGAGCCCATGGAGGTGAGTGCAACTGTTAGGGAGCTCTGTCCAGCTGTAGGAGAAGAGTCGTTAAAGGGCAGAAGCTGCCAGAAGCAATGATGGCTGTGCATACACTGTCAGGTGTATAAGGCATGTTTTGAAGTTGGCTTTTGCGGACCTGGATGAAATACCTGTTTGGGTGGTGAAAATGCAATGCTTGCCATGATTCTGTGGTTTTCTCAGTGAGGCTGCGGTGAGGTTTTATGGTTAGAGAGGCTCCTCCTGTTGCTATGATTTTTGTTTTACCTATGTAAGATTGTTGAAAAGTAGAAGGGGGAAATGATATGCTGAGAAGATCAAGTGGTGAAGCACCAGCAGTTAGTACGTGCAGAGTGTCAGCACTCAATCTGAGTGCTGGGGGGTAGAGGCCCCAAATCCTCACTGAATATTGGGACAGCTAACTGTGCAGTGACTTCTGTGGTCACTTGGTAGGTTTAAGGTTTTGGGGCTTTGTGATAAGTGACTGTGAACACCACAGGTTTCTCCTAAGTAAGTTTGTAAGATCTCACTGTAGACAGTCAAGAAAGTATTAATGTGAACAAGAGATATCCTGTAGATTTCTGCCACATGGGTTTAGCCTAGCTTCCTTGGGGAGCATGACAGCATGCTGTCTCCCACTTCAGCAAGTGGTAAGCAAGATAATAAAAGTTCTGTAGAATTTTGCCTCCAGGCATAAAAAGGTACCCTCCTTTTTGTCCCAGCTAAACAAGCAGAACTCTGCTGTGTGTTTGTTCTTATCAGCAGAAAGCAGCCTGGGCAGCGAGCTTGAGCATACCTTCACTCTGGTTGTGATACTTGTCTTTGCTCTGCCAAACACTGAGGGGAGTATTGCAGAAGATATGGGATGGGAAGTTGCAGTTCCTGCAGTGAAGAGGTGGCAGGTGGGCCAGAGCCCAAAATGTAAACCTCTGGTTCTTCCTGCTCATCTGAGAACAGCTTCTTACTAGCAATTTTTATGTTCTTGAGAGGGAAATGCTAGCTTTTTCATCTGCTCCCTGTTTAAAATGAATAATGTTTTGGGGCTTAGATTTCAGTCTTCAGTTAGAATCTGCAGTTTCTGTCTTTCAGGTGCTCTTTCATCTTTCATTATGCTCTTTTTGTCATTTTTATGGATTGCTCTCTTCCAGGTTGAGACATTTCATTTGGTTGTGGCAAGGTTGAGTGCAGGGTATTGCAGATCAGCAGGTGCAATTCAGAATCTAACACTTGCTCTGGTGGCCCTCTTGCCAGAAGGAAGAAAACTTCTGAGAATACAGATATTTTATATATTTCTCCCTGTATCTTGAGTAGTTTAGAGATCATGACAGTGTGGTAGAGACTGGCCCAGTTGAACTGAGTTAGAGTCATATGTTCTAGCTTTCACTTGTGAGAAAAAGGAAAGGAAAGGAAGAAAGGACACCTGTCAGAGTGGTTGGGAAGGCTTTTCTGAAGATTTTGGAAGGCATCTCACCTATGCTTGGGCCCTGCTGTGAAGTCCAGCAGCTTCACAAGGAGCAGGTATGTAGGTTGTTCAGGAGACTGTTAGGAAACTTTAGGGGAAGTGGATGGCTGGAATTACAATTGCTTCTTAACCATGTCGTTAAGAAGCAGTTCTTTCCCTTATTATTATTATGCTACAGCAAGATTCCTTGTTGTATTGCATCTGGTTTTGCTGACCCCAAGACCACCTGTCTGATTTGTCACATGTGATGGAGGCAGAAGCCTTGGATTTCTCAGACCTGCTGTATCTCAGACTCGTACTGAATAAAGCAGCTTGAAGCTCGCACTGATAAAGCACGGGGAGAGGAGAAGCAGTGTTGTTATACAGGTGTTGGTCAGCAAATCCATGCTGATTTTCGTTGTGCCCTTCAAAGGCCATGGTTTCAGCTTTGCTAAGGGACCGGCACACTGATTCTGCCTGCCTTGCAGCTCAGCCTCTTGTAAGCATAAATACACTTGGTTCCCAGGTTTGTTTAGCAGTTTAACCATGCTAGTCCTTCAGCTCTGAGAATATTGCAGTGCCCTATGCTGTATAGGATCCCATGGTAATGACCTAAGGCACCTTGGCAAGGAGAGCTACCGAGATAGTTTTCGAATTGTTTTGCTTTTGTAATAAAAAGGAGAGTGTGGATGCGGTCTGCTTTTTGTGGGAAAGGGTGCTGTAGGATATTCTGATCAGCTACAAATAGCTGTAGGCAATTTATTGTGAAAAAAGAGAGGAAACTGGCAAAATGACATGGTTGAGAAGTTGCAAAAATACTTTCGTGCTGAAAGACTTCACTTGCTTCAAAGTAGGTTGGGCATTGCACATCACAGCTCAAAACGGGAAGTGCAGTGTGGCCTGCTTTTCATTATTTACTTGACCGGGTATTTTACCCCTGGAGAGCGGTAAAGCAGTGCAGAGCCTTGTCTTCTACCTACCTTACCCCTTCTTCATTACCATTGCCCAAAAGATAAAGTGTATTTCTTGTTTTAAAACTATTTGCAACACCTGGGGTTTGGGTGTAGGGTTTTAAATTTTTTTCTTTTTTTTTTTTTCTTTGAGAGCATACTTATTTTTCAGAAATGAAACTTCCTTGTTCTCTCCCAACTCTCCTGGTCTCATTTCTATTTTCATCTTGTCTCTTTTCCCATCTCCATGCTTTTTATGTCATCTTGTGTATCTGTTTTAATCTGATTTTTAGATAGGGCAGCGTTACCTGTGAACGCTGTATGTTGAATGAAATTTCTTTGTCACTTTCCGTTGAGGACAGGACTCTGAATCCAAGTGCCCAGAAAAGTCCTGCAGCTTATACCAGAGCATAACGCGTGCTGGTGCAGGAGTGCTATTAGATCTGTGGCAGAGGAAGAACATAATAAAAAGGGAATCAAAGCTAATGAAACAAATGGTTCTGCACAAGCCAAACCCCTTGTTTTAATTATATGCTTAGTCCATTTCGAAGCTGATAGATGAAACCTTTTGTGAATATGCTGAATGGTCGTTGTTTGGGGTAGGTATCTTTAGGCTGTGACTTCTGACTGTTTTCTGTGCACAGGCATTTTGGATAATAGCTCTGTAAACTCTAGTGAAAAATCCATTACTTCATTTTCTGCTAGTTTCAGGCTTGTCATTATCATATTTACTTATGTTTCATTTCAGTGATCAATATATTTGGTCCTAAAAAGCCTGGAGAGTGAAGAGGAAGGAGCAATATGGTTGCACACCCGGATATCTTCCCTGTGTGCTAGGTGTGCAGTATGAGAGCGGTGACTAGGGAACAGGGTTGGGCTGGTTTTCTCCTAGGAAACATCCAGTGAGGTATGTTGCATGCAGGTGAAAGCTTGACCCAAAGGGAGGATCTTGGGAAGGCTGATCAGGGGGTCCTCCAGCCAAAAGGTTGGCCCTCCCTTTTGCTTTCGGTGAAACAGGAGCTGCAGGGGAGGCTCCTGCCCTCCCATGACCCTGACGGTGAATAATAATAGGTCTAGGCTAGCAGAAACTCTGCTTTTCCCTCTTTCTCCTGGCAACTGGGAGCATGGTTTTATACATTTTATTTATATTTTTTTATTTTTTATTTATACTGTTCAGCCCTAGCTATACTGAACAATGACATGCCAAATACAGTTCTTCCCATGATCTTCCTTGACGTCATTAAGGAAAGCCATTTCTTCTACCACTTTGGCTAATTGATTTTCAAAGGGATGTGTCACCTGCAGGTGTAAATTCATTATTGACAGCTTCTGTTCATGGCAACATTGACAAGTTGAGCCTTCCAGTCTGAATAAAGGAGCAGATTCACTGTAGAGAGAATTAATGCACAGTGGATGACTGTAGTGACTCACTCTGTATTCACATAAAGAAACTGAACAACTC
>NW_010200781.1:0-434 GCF_000695765.1 Mesitornis unicolor | reverse complement strand
CCACAAATAAAAACCTTAACTTTCAACCATCATCCCCTTCTCTTTAAGGCATTTTTCCAAATTTATTATGAGAAAACTTTAAAATATATCATATGTGAAGCTTAGATGTATCCCTTCCCTTTGCCTCTTCCCCCAGCCCCTAGACAAAGATGCTTTTAAAGCTGTTCTCTCTTTTCATGTCTTTAGGAGAACTGCAGCACCAACAGAGACCCTTGTACTATCTCCATTGACAAAGACTGATGTCTTAAAGGGAATTGGCTTGATGGCAGGGCCAAGAAACAGTGAGGCTGGTTTGAGAGAGTGTTTAGAAGTCCTGAAGCATTATTAAGGGCATAGTGTCTGAAGGAACGTATACCACTTGATTCTCAGTGAGGATTTGTCTTTGTTTTCCTGGATGTTTAGGTAAATCACAGAATCACAGAACATTAGGGATT
>NW_010200780.1:29419-31240 GCF_000695765.1 Mesitornis unicolor | reverse complement strand
CAACTCCTAATATTCTGTGATTCTGTGACCAGCAACTGAAAAGCCTTGAAAGAGGGACCATGGATTACCACATTTCAGAGTGACCTTTGTCAGCAGCAGTCATGTAGCTCCCTGGTCAGAAGCAGGGTTGCAATCAAATGGAAAGTTTGTGTCTTAATCTTCTTCCATTGTAACCATGAGAGCCAATGCAGCTGATAATTTCTACTGATCTACATGGTGACAGTTGTATTTGAATATGAATGTCCTTTGTCTTCCCTTTTCTAAAGGGGAATGTTTGTTATAAGGGCACTTCTAAACAGGGTACCTACACATCGGGCAATGTGTCGGCTCTCTGTATTTCAGCAGCAGCTGCATTTTGAGCTCATGGTTAAGCATGGCATACCCAAAAAATAACAGGGCTTTCTTAGTTATACCGCTTTTCAGTTTCTCTGCTGTCAGATTTAATTTTTTTCTGAAAGGAGCTGGTGCAAAGTCTTAGATAACTGTATATTAATAATGTAAATTATGCACAGAGATTCCACCGCAGACACAATTGCAGTCATATCTTAAGAACTGTGGAGCTTCAGAGGGAAAAGATGGGGTGAACAGATAGGACAGAGAGCCTTGTAACACAGGAAGAGGATGCACAGCCTGAGAAGCTGTTGCCAGTTTTCTGGCTAGCCACTCACAAGTGTTTCAAAGGCCATGAGAATGGTTGAGTCAAGCAGTAACATTGTCCACAAAATTTCAAGACTTCAGATATAAACAAATCTGATTCTCAGCTGTCTTGCTTGCAGTGAAGACAGGATTTTATAAGGGTGATTCTGGTAGGGATAAAGTTTGCGCCAGGATATGTTTCACCTCACAGAATACTTGTTATTGAAGAAACCATTCAGAAGCTGTACCGACCCTTTTATTTCCATCTGACCTAGCCATGCTGTTTCTATGTGAAACATATTATTATGGCACTATTAATATGGTCATCCCCCCCTCCCAGTCTTTTTTATGCATCCTGGTTGAAGTCACATCACACTGAGCTGCCTGTTCTCAGCAGCTCAGCCCAGTGCAGGAGGCTGGCGCAATACTGCCAAAGGGCTCCAGTAAGCGAGCAGTAATTCAGAGGTGGTATATTCCCTCTGCTTCGATACTGCGCAACTGTCTCCTTAGAGGTGGAGGAATTTGTGCTGGAGGCATCCTTTGATTGACATACAAAACCAAAATCTTACTGTTTCACCTGGGAGTTTCAGCTCTTGGCTTCTGTTTCGTTACTTTTCCCATTAAAGGAACAGATATAGGTTAATAAATGGGTCCTTGAAAACATTAGTTTTAAAATATTTAAGGTGTTTGTGTCACTTTTTGCAAAATTGAAGGACCGAAGTCCTATTCAGGGAATTACATTTTGCTTAAATAAACTCTTCCTGTGCTTTCAATAATATGGTGAATTGCTTCCTGGAAAGTAATAGACTATTAAGACACCGCTATCTTTCATCCTAAAATAATGTAATTCAGGCAGAAAATAGATACCCATTACTAAAACAACAGAGATACAAGGTCTTACATGCCTCTGAGTGTCTTGCTAGCACTGTTTTACTGCAATGACCAAGAAGGTAATGGGGAGTTGCTGCTGTAACAGCTGGAGCACCATGCCAGCTTTGCTGCCTGCCATGGCACAGAGACGGTTCTGCCAAAAATTCACCCTACATTTTCATGTCTATGTTAAAGACCTTTAACCTTGGTACCTAATTCTCAGGACGCCAAAATGAAATCCCTGGTTTCTGAAGCATGGGGAGCTCTTAGCACTGTTGATTTGAACCCAGATTCCTTCGCCCTGTCTAGAAAGCA
>NW_010200780.1:26424-29388 GCF_000695765.1 Mesitornis unicolor | reverse complement strand
CCTGCTGAAGGAAATCTTTCAGCTTTTACAAAGCTTCTCTGGCTTTTTAAATCTAAGAAACAGAAGCATGTTAGTTACTTAAACAAATCAGTGTGCATCTGATAACTGCACCTCCCTTCCTTGGCTAGAGCTAAAATACTCATAGTAAAGTTTTGTTCTTTTGTTTCCTTAAGAGACGGTGCACACATGCCTTAACTTAGTGATTGTCAACGATTTTGGAGCAAAATTTGTTGCTGACCTACAGACTGCTCATTCTGAGCATGATACTCACCTCGAGTTTGAAAAAAGACGCCTGCACATCTAATGCCTTTGATCCTGACTATCTGTAGTTCATGAAAAGTAATTGGGGTCCAAGCAATGGGTTATTTTAGTTTTGCTTTGTTTTGGTCTTGAACCCTGCAGCGCCTTTTTTTAATGGACTGTATTTTTAACATTTCCCAGAACGTCTGGAACTTGGGATAGGTTTTTTAAATGTAGATTGAATTCAGAATATGCAAATAAAGAATTAGAATCCTTACTCACTCTTAAAGACTATGTTTTTTAAATCGAAGGAAGTGGGAGTTGGTGCTGACATGGATATGCATATGTGAGCTCTCTCCACCAACATAATTAAGAGTTCTTAGTAAATGTGTTGTACACAGTAATACAGTTTTCAAAACAAAACACAATCAAAAGGCACTGTATTCTTTCTGTACAATATCTTTTTGATGGCAACAATGAATGTATTTGGGGATAGAGCTTTGGCAGTAGTCCACATCGATCTGTGGAATATCATCCCTTGGTTTTTTTTCCTAACAAGTCCTGGAAGCAAGAAAGTAAAATCTTTTAAATGGGTCAAATACAGGAGAAGCAAGACTCACCCAGCAACCCACTCCAAATTAAAAAACATGTCAGAAAAACTGAAATGAGGTGATTCTGACCCCTCAATGTTGGGATATTATCTACAGACAGACTCTGCTAGCACATGAGGCATTTGAAACACACCGCCAAGGCTCTTTAAATCTGTGGTGATTCACACATACATCAATGAACTCTCATCATATTCACCAAGTGCAGAAACCCACCAGCCATCAGCTGTCAGAGACATGTCCGGTGCCTTGCTTGCAGGAAGCTGTATCACCAAGCAAGGGAGTTGCTAATACCTTAATGATGAGTCTGGCTAAACATATTTTATGCTCATGAGAAGGAGGGGAGCTGGAAGGATTCAGCTGATTCAGGTGTTCTTCAAAAACACTTTGTGGCAAGGGAGTCTTTCTAGAAGAGGAGTGAGAAAGCAAAGGTATTGGATCCACTCCTTTAAAAAGAGGTAGACTAGGGAGCAAAGGGTATAGGGGGAGCAAGAGGGGACGGTTGAAGCAGCACTAGGGGATGTTGGCTTTGGACCAGAAGCTATAAACTGTAGAAGTGGAGCACTATATTTCTTGTGGGGAAAGGGAAGGAATCATCATCTTGATGGCCTGGGAAAAGGCTTCATGCCTGCTAGTGTTGAGTTTCTACTTGGCAGGTGGTGAACTGTCACTATCAGCACAGCAGTGCACCTGGCAGGGGAAATCCCATGGTCTTCATGCCCAGCATTGGAGACAGTGCTTCTCCGTGCATTAACCGCAGAAAAATGCCACCTATCTCTTACTTCCCATAGGATGCTGTCCTGTACCTCAAACCAGTTGTGAACACTTCAACTCTCCTTCTTCTAAAGCTGTCATAACTGAATTAGAACGAATTTTGTTTCTATCCTTCTTGATGTGTGTATGGCAAGCAGAGCTTTGGAGAGATCCCGGGAAACAGCTTCATGTTCTTAATGTTGCGGTTCCTTTGGCCTGCTAATAATGTCCATTCACATCTGTGAATACAACAAGAGCTTCTTGGTGGCCATGACAGCACATCACAAAGACACGGTTTAGCCTGGGGGTGCTCCATTGCTACCTGAGCAAAACGGGCAGTGTGCCTGTGTGTCTCCACCATGGACTGGCATGACTTCTTTCCACCCCATGCAAGTGCGGGAATATTTCTCAGCCTATCCCCTTTCTTTGTGTAAAATCTTCTAATCCAGAAACTTGCTCTTTTCATACACATATAAGAGTTTGATAGGGCACTAGATTGCAGTGAAAGTTCATTTGCTTTTGTTATTTTTTGCTATTGTGTTTGTTTCAAAAATCCCTTTGTCATCATTTTCACATTCTGTTTCCATTCAAACAAAGAGCAGCTTTACATGGGGAAAGAAAAGGTCAGAGGTTACTTAGAGCAAGCCAAAGAAAATAAAAGGGTAGCACATATACAAATGTTTTCATCATTCTGGCCTGATTTTGCAACCTGGGACTATGCTCAGCTTTCACTAACATCACATCTTAGGGCATGCATCCCACTTGCAAATGCTTTCAATAGAAGGCAAGGGCAACGAGTTACTTGAGATACTCAGTCCTTTACAGATGCTTTATAGGACCACAGTAAGCACAGAAAGTCCACTTCCAAGCTCCACACTGTTCTCTCACAGATCAGTCAATCTTAATTCTTCGTAACATGTTGCCATGAAACCCCTTACTTGGGCAGAACCCCCCTCCCACACATCAAAACACAGATCTGCTGTTGCATACTTCACCCCTGATTTACTGGTGGAGATTCCCAGATGTTCAGCACCGTGTACCAGTATAAATTGTGCCACTGTCACTAAACTTAAGAACTCTGCTTTCAAGGACCAATGATTTTCACAAGCAATAAAGCTGAATGAATATAAACAACATCTACATACAAGGTCAAATACATTCAATCCCCCTTTTAGCAGTAACTGAACAGTGTATGTCTGTGTTTAGGGATTGAAAAAGACCTTTGGAAAGACTTGGAGAAGTTCATTTATTTTAGGAAAAAGGTAAAGTATGTTTTCTGCAAAACTGATATTTTGAGTCCTCTTATCTCTGCATGCTGAGGGTTTATTTTCTTTCATTTTTCAAAGCATGACTGCAGGATCAC
>NW_010200780.1:10658-26393 GCF_000695765.1 Mesitornis unicolor | reverse complement strand
AACGCGTGCTCTTGCCCTTAGACCCCAGGATATTCCCAGTTCATGAATTGACCTAGCAAGCTCCTGTTTAGGAAGTTGCCAAATTAGTGCACCTGAAGGCCATGGCTCTGTAGGCTCATTTAAAAACCCTTTTGCTAGATACTGCAGTATTAAATACAAGATCCAGAACAAAGTCCTTATGTCCCAAGAAATCATATTCTTGAAAGCTGTGCATGATCCCAGATCTTTATTAAATTCCTCCTAAGGCTTACCATCCAGTCCTCGTGAAATCCAATCTAAAAAAGTTCATAGGTCCTGCGAGTGGTTCCCATATATAAGCACTTGTGGTGAATTACTCACCGTGCAAATGTATGCAAATGCATTCCCACCAGTTAATCCAGGGCCACAGATACAGCTAAAAGTGTGTCTTGCTGAACAAGATATATAAAGGAGTGGTGGCTTTCTTGCTTACATTAACTGTACGAGCTAGGCACAGTTTGGATTTTTGATTAATATCATTCTGTGAGACAAAAATGAGTGGGTCATGGAGCATCCGCGATCCCTGCTTTATTTATTTATTTTCCAAGGTCCCATAGTTTCTGCTTCTTTCATTTGCTGGTATTTTTAGTGCACTCAGGAATTATTTGGTAAGATATTCAAGATTTCTAGTGGGATTTCTTGATAATGGACAGATTCTTTCTCTTCATAATGATAGCTGAGCTTCTTGAGAGCAAAGACACACTTTGTTCTTTGTTCTCAAGGAGACAAACTGTTATTTCTTTCCCTGAAGAAGCTTCTAATATGATGGGTGAAATATCAGGAATAATTAGACCAAATGGTGATGTAAATCCCACTAGAAATAATGCATCCGTTATTTCATTTTATGCCTATCGCTCTAGTTTCTGCCTGATTTAAGTCCATGTGAAGAAAGCTGTGGGTATTCCCTTTATAAGAACTACAATAAATTTCTTCATTGAATATTTACTAGTCTTGAGTTGCTCCTTTTTTGTTGGACCATCATTACACAATTAAAAAATAAGAAGGTAATTTAGCCGTTTCGAGGGCTGGTATTGCTTAATTTCAGGGGAGGGGGGGCGACAGTTGAAAGGTTAATGTATTTCACTGATTGGGCCCCTGGGGTTCATTTTCTGGAAAAAAAAGCTCTTTCAGTTTTTATTAAGAAACTCGTGTAATGAAAACAGGAATAGCATCTCCTACTTGGTGCATGCAAGGCAGCGGCTGTGGGAGCCTGCGTTACTCTCCCTGGCTTGGCATGCAGCCACCCCCTCTGCCTCACAGAATCACAAAATCACAGAATATTAGGAGTTGGAAGGTACCTCGAAAGATCATCCAGTCCAACCCCCCTGCCAGAGCAGGATCACCCAGACCAGGTCACACAGGAACGCGTCCAGGCGGGTTTTGAATGTCTCCAGAGAAGGAGACTCCACAACCTCTCTGGGCAGCCTGGTCCAGTGCTCCATCACCCTCACAGTGCACCCTGGATCTGGGGCAGCGAGGATGCAGTCTGGGTCCGGCCATGCCCCAATCCACCAGCACAGTATTCCTCTGGAAGGACAAAATCCTGCTGGGAGTTACATGGGGACCGCACTGTTTCCTTGTCATGGCTCCCAGGGTGAGGAGAGGACCGAGAGTTCCTGAACACTGTATGAGTTATGAAAGTCCCAGAAGCAAAGTTGGTTCTAGTCCACCTTGTAGGGCTGGGTGCCATGGACACCCACCCTTGTAGTGACCCAGTGGGGACCAGGGACACAAAGCCCAGCTCTTCTGACCCCAGCAGGCAGCACCCCAGCTCCACAACCCAACCAGGCTGCAATGACAAGTGATGGTTGACCAATGCCACGCCGATGGCCAGGAGGAACCCCTTCATCACACCCACTGCTTGAAGGCTTGCCTGGCCTCCTGCCTCAGATTGGCGACTTAAAACCAGTAGGGCACTCTGGGGAATGAGAAATTAAACCACAAGAAAACATTGTCAGTGTTTTTCTTAAAGCTGTACCATTGAACCCACTCCCAGACTCCTTCCCAGCAATATTCCTCCGTTGTGCTCCTGCTCACTGTTCGTTCCCTACTACAGTCGACAAGCGAAGGGCTGTTTTCCTAAGACTTAAGCGAGTGCTGGGAAATACCCTCTTCACACAATTAAATGCATTCATGCTAACACAGCCTTACGATTCACACACTCGCTTGAAAAGCTGATAGCTCCACAGCGTTTTAAGAGATAGCAACGCTTCACACCAGCCTGGCATACACATGCTATTAGTAGGGAGAAGAGATATTTGCCATATAAATAACTCGGCATCGGTTATTTCTCACTGCAGTTAGCAAGCGAAGTTTCTTGAGCTGAGATCTTTTCAGTGAGGGTGCACTAAGTCTTTCCCATTAGGTAAGTTAGCATGCAAGTGTCATTGCTTGATGTAGTTTAACTTGCTTGATTTTAATGTTTGCATTAGAAGATTTTAATCCATTATTAAAAGAATTTTGTAAAACTTCCACAGTACTGATGTCTCTGGTTGATATTTTTATTATTATGAAATCCCTGAAACTCAACACTTACAGGCACAATGAGGCAGTAAAAGTATAAAATAGAAATAAAATTGTTTGCTTGGGCTGGGAAATTCTGAGCATTGGAGAAAAGGTTAACAAAATAAAACAAAAATGTCTCAGTTTTCAAGCATCTACAAGAATTGCAAGAATGTCCCTCTATTGTCTTCTTTTGTACCCCCTATAAAAATTGTTTCTCTCTCAGCCCTTATTGAGACGCTTTTAGCTGTGTTTGTCTATCCCAAATTACCCAGTGAGATGAGCAGCAGAAGTGATGTGGTTTTAGTCTGGGGACTTGTGCTGGGGATGGAGCCTGCGTGCGCACGGCGGGGCCAGGCAGGGTCGGGAGCGCTGCCTTCGCTGCCGGGGACCGTCTTGGTGCTGGCTCTGCTGCTCTGCTCATTGATGCACTTTATAGACTGAAACGGCCCAAGAAAAGGGGGAGAAAAAGTTCAGTCTCTCACCGCAGTGAATAATTTGTATTCATTTATTTTAAGAAAATTAAACTGCTGAGAAATGAATGAGAAAAATGATCTTTTATTAAAGAAAGAGAAAAAAATCCGATGAGTTAAACACATTACTAACCAAGAAAACACAGGAGTGGGCATTTCTGCACATCCAGGTGAAAATCAATTTCAAAATTCAAGCTGATATTTTGAAGTAGAATACCTTTCTTACTCTTAGTTTGGCTGTACTAGATTCAAGGAAATAAAATGCCTTTGTTTTCTGTAGTCTGAGCTTCAGAAAAGGATTGCAGCTGCAAGGAGAAATTCCATATCCTGCTTATCTCTCTTCCCTTAGATGTGATGGACTGCTGAAAAAAAAAAAAATGTAAAATTGAATGTGTCCATAATCCTGGAAAAATTGGTTGTAGCTAACAGATAATGATGACTTTGTTAATTAATGGAATAAACAGACGAGGACCAAGATAAAGCTGTGGTTAATTTTGGTAATGAGTCGCATTCAAAGAAACCAGATGCCTATATGCATCGTGTAATACAAGTGAGTGGTTTTTTATAGCTGTTGGTGTTAATTTTAGAAACTGTTAAACACACCGAATCGGATGACTGAAGAAATGCTCATTCTCAGTGGTTAGCAGTCATCCCCTGCTCTCATCTCCATACCTAGTGATCAGAACATAGGACGAAACTCGGTTTTGAAATCAAACCGAAGATATTCCACTTTCTCCTGCAGCTCTCCACTCGCAGGCTCAGTGCAGCAGTATTCTTGCACAGCTGTAAAAAAGCTTGTTTTTCAAGGTATCATAAACACACTTTTCTTAAATAGAAATAGTTTAGTTACTTTTATTTTCAGAGAAAGAAAGACTCCCGTTTCAAGGTTTCGAAATAAACGTACAAGAAAAATATAGCTTTCATTCATATTTTTAACTACAGTCTAAATAATGTCTGAAGAAATAGTTACTTCAGCTTTAAATACTGGTTGCCAAATGGTAATTACATTGTTTAATTTTAAATCATACGATAGAGTTATACCATCTGACACTGCAAACATTACACACAAATACTTTTTGTTATCATGAGGGAATATTTTAAAATGCACAAAAGCATCTTTAAAAGCAAAGTAAAGAATCTATTTTTATTATGAATGTGAACTTTTCCCATCTTCTTTTCTGAAAGTTAAGGAGCTCTGGTTAGTGTGGCCAACTCATCATGGTGAATAACCCCAAAATATAGCCTTATGTTGTAAAATAGGTTTACATGAACATTTCACGCTGTTGATACAAAGCTAAAAGTTTTCTTATGGGTATTATATTTAAATCAACTATCACTTCTCTTCTGGGGAACTTGTGGCAGGAGAAGAGATTCTTGTAAACCTGCAAAAACAGCAATTAGGTAAGACAGCAACATTACTTAAGAATGGTAAACATTAGCTTAAAATAAAATTAAAATCCCCAATAATCTAAAAGGCTGGCATGTTAATAGCACTTGAAATAGTTTATAATCTGAAATGTAGCTGTGCATTATTCTGCCCTTCCCTCCTGGTTATGGAGCTGTTGTTTATGGAGTGCCAAGGGCATTTCTGTCTCATTATCAAATACATAAATAGAAGAATATGCATTTAGTCCGGGATCTATTTTACTGGCAGTTTCCCTCCCCGCCCCCGACCACCACACACACTCATGATTCTTGATGTTTTCTCTTCCCTTCTACAGCCTGTATATTTCCAAGAAACTATGTAAAATGGCCTAAAACAAATAACATCTCAAGTTAAGGGGGTGCAATTTCTAAAGCAAAAGCGACTTACTTTAAGCTTAGGAGAAACATTCACACTGAAGACCCTTCTCTTTTTTCCCCTCCCCTCCATGAAGAATCTTTATGTAAGCTTATAATTTCCTTTGAAAGCTGTGTTTAATACTTTCCCTTTTTATTTTTAAATGTTCTGGAGGGTATCTTTAATGCTAAGCTGCGCTGTGTAATTTTTGGGAACGGAGATTCAGCTCTGAGTTGATGCACCGATAAGGCTCCTGTGGCAGGTCAGTGATGCTGTGAGCCTTTACTCCAGCAGTCCCAAGTCAGAGTCCACTCCTTTTTCCCAGGCCAAAGATGCTGTAAATGAAAATCCAGCATCTCTGGTGGGAGCCTTGCCCAAGGAATGAGCACAGAACCCGGCTTGCAATGTCCAGCCAGACTCAGGGACCTCTCAAGTCAATGGGCTCAGTGCTCGGGTGATGCTGAGTCTGACCCCAACTCCTCTGTCCCTGAAATACTCAGCCTGGTAAATACCTAAGGCTCCAGGAAAAAAAAAATTACCTTGAAGAATAGTATTTCTCTGTGGAAAGACTAATGGGGTCGGGCCCTAAATTATTATCCTCATGGTATCTCATAGACCAAACAACGGAAAATGTGGGAAAATAATTATAATATATATATGTGTGTTTTTAAGTTTAGAAAGTTAATGTCCCCTGGGTTTTTTTGTAAAGCAGATTTTATTAATATTGAATGCTATAAACCAAACACAAAGCAAAAGCCTGATTTTATTTGTTCTTTTTTTGGTGAAGGATAAGGATTTTTTTGAACACTGGAGTTATTTTAGTTTTAGGAAGTTAAAAAGTAATGAAAAATCGTTCTCTTTCTGGTGGGTCACGTATTTAATTGGCTCACAGTAGGAAGCAAACGGAGTCAAGAATGTTTTTCTTCCTTACACTGAATGCGTGCTGACCCTTATTTGTGAAAGAAAAGATAAAGATGCTGTAACATACTATTGGGGTAAGAATACAGAATAAGCTTTGTAAATAAAGACAAATCTGGAAGGAATTTATCAATATGAAAGTAGCCTATGGAAAAATTTCACTCCTATTTTTAAAATAATTTTTTAGGATAGTTGTTCAGAAAAAATATCACATGTGTAGAGATATGCGAGCAAATATGACTATGCTGGAATTCTGACATTTTCACATCGACAAAGGTTCCTTATTTGTTTAGGTTTTGTGTGTGTGCATAAAACAAATCACCCCTATATTTGTATTTCTGTTATTTTCCTAAATTATTTGCCCGCATTTCCCTTAATTTTAGCTTGATCTGCGCATTTAACAACAACAAAAAAAAGGCTCGATTTTGTTTTGTTTTATACGGTTAAACTTGTTAGCCTAGACCTCAGGAATTATAAACAAATGCTAAGTGCGGTACTTTATCTCGACAGACACGCTCGGCTCTCCACCAGTGCTACATTATACAGCACTGCCACCTTCCGTCGCCCGGCCCGGCCCCGCCGCTGCTGCCCGAGCTGCGCCCCCCAGGCCCGGCCCTGGCCCCGGCCTCGGCCCCGCCCTGCTCAGGGTGCACTCCCACCCCGGCCCGGCTCCTCCGGTGGTGAACCCCGGCTGCGGTCCATAAACCAATTCTCTGAGGAATTAACAGGGGGAGGAAAGGGAGAAAAAGCTGCCTGAGAGTGCGGGAGGCTGCGTGGGGATGCTACGAGCTGTCTCCAGTGCCATGTGCCAGGGTGAGAGACAATCCAACAGCAGTGGGAGATGGATCCATGGGTCTATATGAGCTTTCACTTCCATAATTTGGTTACTGTACAGACAGCCTTTTTATAAATAATTTGTTACCAGAATCTTTGCATTACCACAGTTTGGGGGATCTTTTTTTCTTAAAGCAATTCTTATTGCAGGGTTTTTAAAATATTTGGCCTAAAGCTATTTATTCCCTTTATATATAGATAGATACAGAAAGTTTGATAGCTGCTATTTATATGCTGAAAGAATTTACGTTTTTCGGGTTGTTCCCTTGCACTAAATCAAAACCCCAGGCTGAAGGAGAAGCATCTGGCGCAATGGAAATTGTCTCAGCACAGGCTGCAACTTCAACGGGCAAGGGAAGGCTTTCCTCCAATCTGCAGATCACAGACGCTGCAGCTACAAGGCAGTGGCACAGCCATGCTGTTGCAGGCGATGAGGAGCCTCAATCTGCAGGAACCAAAGGCAAAGAGAAACACACTCCCCCCAGTGCCAAACTCATGTGTGAGGCCAGAACAACCTTTGCTTATTATTTTTTGAGAGGAAATCCCTTAAACACGCTCCTTCCTCCAAACCCAAGGCAGGCGATACTGGCAAGGGCTCCCTGGGTGATGCTCCGTTTCTGCAAGCGTGGAGGTGCTCAGCGAAGAGGGGCGCTGGACACGGAGGTGGCTCCCCATGGGTTGCCATCATGGCTCCTGGCTGATCCCTCCGACGGCCTCGCTCCAGGTGCTCGGGAAAAGCACAGTGCCCCTTGCTGCAGCCTCTGCTATTTACTTATTGACTCCTCTCGCCAGTGGCTCTTTGCTTTCAGGAGGCTGAGCGGAAGGAGAGAGAGAGGAGAGCTGGGGCGGAACGGGAACTCTTCTGCGCAGGAGGTGGACCGTGTTTCTTTCATCTTTACCAAAGGGGAAGGAAGAAGCCTCAGGAGGGTATTCCCAGGGAGGAAGTAATTCCCTTTTCTTCCACCCAGCAGGAGAGCGCATCCTGCCTTCAGCTCTCTGCTCCCTGGCTCCCCAGGCCAGCGAGGTTACACACTGCCTTCTCTGGCCACAGCAACACACAGGGTCCACATGCTGGGTGGGTTTAAAGGTCCTCACAGTGTCTTTAGGGCTGTGACAAGGCTCATGGCCCACTGCAGACTCTGGCAGGATGGGCTGGGAATGAGCACATGTGCTCCCCAGCAGAGGTGAGCACATCTTTAGGTGCTGGAACCCTGCCCAGTGCCATCAACCTCATTTTCTGAGCAGGATGAGAAAGCACCAATGTCCCCATGCCCAGAGGTGGTAAAGGCTGGCAAAAAGTCCTTGATCTTCATACCGGGAGTCAATTCCAGCACTGGGCACACAACGGATGGAGGGGATAAAGTGGGGGTACCCCAACACCCTCCCTTCTAGCACAGAGCCTCTGCCTGCTGCGGTAGCAGGAACGCTGGTGTCCAACAGGGCTGGAAGTTCACCTCCCACAGGAAGGCCTTGCTCTGCTGCTTAGAGAAACATGAATTAGTACATAAGTATTAATTTCACATGAAAGAATGCATGCCTGGTCAGGCATTTCTCCCAGCACCAGAAAAGTCTTTCCAAAAAAGTAAAAAAGAGATGGTTCCCTTGCGTGTTAGATGTCTATAACCTTGCCTTGGCTACTACTGTTGGGAACCCAGGATTTTTTTAACACCCAATTAAATTAGTGTAATTGGAATAGTTGCAATTTCTTTGCCTCCAGCTGTGAGTCATAATCTGTTTAGCACCTGAGTGTTATTTCACTTTATTTTTAGTACTTCACCCATAGTTTGGAATGGGAGAAAGCAAACCCATCCATCAGTCAGGATTTTGGGAAGGTGTAGATTACTTATCGTTAATTTAAACATGGCATTTAAATGACCATTCACAGGTGGTTTTAATGCTGTTATTAACTTCTTTTTTGGACCTTGTGAGGAATATATTTGAAAAAAGAAATGCCAATGACCTTGAACTACAGGCCATGCCAATAATACATTGCCATCGCCATTACTACATCATGGGTAAAACTGTAGAACAAGAGGAGAGTTTCTAGTGAGGGAAAAAAGAGAACTTTGTTACAAAAAAGGAATGATAACAAAGCAAGAAGGAAAAAATGATCAAAACCTAGTCCTATTTAGCCTACCAGTTCAGCCTAAAGTACATTTTGAAATGATGAATCAGCTGGAGAGAAAAACATATTCCAGATGTTTTCTGTGTTTATCTCTGGTATTTACTTCATCATGTTCTATCCAGAGGGGTTATTCCACGGAAATAAATGATATACTGAGTGTGGTTGGTGAGGAAAAAGTATTGATTGTAGCAAGTTTAAAAAAGAAACTAGCAGCGGGCAAATTGCTCAGGATAAAACACAAACCAGCCTGAAACTTTGTCTGCAGTTCAGATTCTTGGTTCTGACTCAAACCAATCCCTCCACCAACCTTAGAAAAATCCTTCCGAATAGTGGTTGATGAAAACTGTGAAGAAAAATAATTGTGATGGATTGGGAAACCAAGACCACAACAACCCTGCAGTGCTGGATTTCAGTGCTGTTGTGTTGGGGGGACGGGGAGAGAGATTTCCCCCAGCAGAGCCAGGGCAGCTACACGCCTGTGTGATCCTGCTGTGTCCTGTTGTATGGTGGTGGTCATGGGTCTTGGCTTCGTTGGGGTCAACGTGTTTGGAGACCAATGCTGTGGAACAGAAGGTGTCAGCTCTCTATGATGCTGGGCTTGCCCCAAGGGGATTGGAGAAGGGGGCTATCCCAGCAAGGCCAAACCAGCGTCACACAGGAGAGCTTGGTGCCAGATCCTGATTCATCCCCAACCTAAAGAGGTTTCACCTGAAATGGTAAAAGATTTACAGACACCAGAAACTGTGTAAATTGCCAAGGTAACCAAATACTGCTGATCAGCAGGACACGTCTGGTAGTGCCCTCACAAGTGAATTGGGAATGACAGCAGGTCCATGACCCTCCTGATGGGCTGTCTTAAACAAATAACAAAATTCACAACTCTTCAGGCAATTTATCTAAAAGTTTGTTTATTTTGCAAAGCAAGACTGAATGTCTTAAAAGAAGAACCCCACCTCATCTTATCCATCTCTCTGCACTCTCCGGTTGAGGTTTTCTTTAAAAACAAAATAGCCAAAAGCTAACTACACATAAGCTTAGACTTAAGATATTTTTGTGATGCTTAGAAGGTGAGGAACAAAAACCTTGTCACTAAATTGATGTCTTGAAAATACCTGCCAAAACAGCTCTTTAAAAAGATATTTGCACCTTTATTTAGTTCCTTCTTGTGAAGAATGTTTACTGCAGGCCGTAGATGTGGTTATGTCATGTTTCCACTGTGTTTTCATTCAGTGCTGCTCTGTATTTGTGGTTTTCTCATTTGTGACAGTCTAGTAACTGGAGCCATTTGTACCTGAGCAAATAATATCAAATCTGAATACTTTATAAATATTTACAATATTTGGTGTGTCTCCCACTCACATCAAATGCAAAGTATAAAAAGCAAAAACAAACAGAAACAAACAGAACCTGTGTTACGTTGTAATAAATATTTACTGTATGTACTATTGAATAAAGAGTCCCATACAGCTATTTAGGAGGCATTGTTTCTGTCAGGCTGTTCTATATTAAAATGCTCTAAATGAAGCTGTTTGAGAATAAAAATGTGCATGTTAGGGAGTGATTGATGCCTATGACTTACTTAATTTTTTTGGCAAGGGGAAGTGCTTTTTTGGTTTTTTCTTTTTCCTCCCTGCACATGTGGGTAGTGAATTAGACAGGAGCCTGGGACTTTCTGGCACAGCTGCAGAATTCATTGGAGCGAGGTCCCGGTGCAAGACTTGGTGGGGAACGTGACCCTTTGGGCCCACCGGTTTTAAGCAGAGATCCCAATTCAGTCTGTGCTGGAGATGGGGCAGGCAGTGGGAGAGCAGCAGCCGTGTTCCCCGTGTAACAAAATCAACCTGAAATCAGGGAGGATAAAGCTGTAAGGTTCACAGCATTGCAGAGCAGGGAGAAGGAAGCCGTTCAAACCATTTGGTTTCTCTGGTTTAAAGGAGCAGCTTTACCAAGCCCTGAGCACAAGGATCATCAATGAGGAAGCGGAGACTTTTCGCAGTCATCAGATCCCGCTCAAGGAGGGAGCCCAGAGTGGCACCTGCAGGTTTGGTGTCATGAGGGACCTCCAAAGCTTTTGGAACCACTTAATGGAAGGCCTTCCTTCCCCTTTCTCTTGCCTCTGCAGCCCATTTTTCTCCTCTTGTTCCTGTCCTGTGCAGGAAAGTCTATTTTTTCTTCTAACTTCATATTATTTTTCTAAGTTACCTGTCCCCAAGCACCTCCAAGCCTTTGACATATTTATTCTTACCAGACTGTTGTATCCCTTTGTTACCCAGACTGATGCATTAGAGATCACTTTAAGCCTGGGTTGGAGTTTAGGAGATCTGGGTTCATTTCTAACTCGGCTGTGCCCCAGCCACCAGTGTGGCTTCCTTTTGCTGTGTCCATACCTCATCTGTCACATACAAATTGTCTCATATTCTTAGCCACCCATCTACAAAGGCTTATGGCCTTGCTTAAGCAAGTTTACTGAACTTATGACTATAAGCAAAGTTCAATCAGTGACTGTAATTTTCAACCCATATTTTGCCCCAATTCAGCTCCAAGGCCAATGTCTTCTCACTGGTAGCGGCCTGATTCTGCAGAGAGGCTCTGAGCAAATGTGGTGTTCTGCAGGGTTTGAGCCTCTCCTGAGATGACAGGAATCAGGTATACTCAGAGGGGTTTTTGGCTCTGCCCCACCCTAGGAGATCCCTGCAGTGCAGCCCTGAGAGTCCCTGGACTTTGGGACAGAAGGGTCCTTTGGTGGTGGGCCATGCTGTGGGGCACACAGGCATCTTTGCAGCCTGGGTAGGTATGGATTTAAATTGAGTAGCTCACTGTGGCAGGATGTGGTGAGGGGAGATGGATCAGGAAAGCAGATTAGGTGAAGGCATGGAGGGAATGATCAAGGGGTGCCAGCAAACACGACACTTTGGGTGGACATGCCACAACCAATGAGTGCTGGAAAAGCCTACAGGGGAGGGAGAAATTGTAGAAATCCTTCCCTGTTACTTGCATGCTTTCCCAAACTGTAAGACTCTCCTTGTCAGACACAGGACTAGACCTTTACTACAGTGGTTCCTACATAAATGTCCCAAAAAGTTCTGCTCTCTGGTCAGGCTGTGTTGCACATAACTGCAGATGCATCTAAACAATTTCCTCAAGCAGGATTTTCCAGGACTATTCCTTTGCCCACCTCTTCAAGTTGACTGAAATCCCAATTCTTGCAACATGGGCTGTTACCAGGTACCCTCTGTGGCATTGCACTGAAATCTGTGTTTGAGAAAAAAGAACAGTACTTTAGAAAATTAAATAGATTTGGTCTGAGTAAAACCTTGTAAAAACATCAAGATTTGGCTTGGCCTGTTTGTAAAATACACGGCAGATCCCCTGCCTGAGAACAACTTAAATCGTCAATATAGAAGTTAAAAAGCTCATTTCAATTGGAAATTCCAGCTAAATTGTTCCCAGTTAGCACCAGAAAGGAATGCTTTAGACTAAGACAAAACAGATGCAGTCTGTTAGGTTCCCATTGTAGGAGCAGAGTTCCCTTGCAGGGAGGTAGGTAGCTTTGCACAAAAGCCCCCCTTGACTTGTAAACAGAGATAGAGCCCACTGCCTGTACACCAGCAGTTTTGTTTCTTCCTGGGACTCTTACAAAGCCGACAGGGCAGGGAAGGGATAAAACCAGTCTCCTCAGCACCACCAGCCAGGAGCAGATGAAACCAGCATGCTTCAGACACTGGAAAAATCTCTCCCTCGAACAACGGGCTTGTTCCTCCGCCAGGCGTGGGCTCCAGTGGCCATTCCCAGCAACGCGTCGTGAACCACCACCCGCCTGGAAAATCAGAGGCAGCTCTGGGTTACACTGGGGCCCTCCTTGTAGCCCTCTGGCAGCAGAAAGCGGCCCCTGAGCACGCCTCTTGCAAAGGCTACCCTGCAACCTCCCCAGTCGCTGCAGGTTTTCTTCTGCAAGACCTTCATCAGGCCTCCTCCTCCTCCCCCCCAGATCGCCTGGCGATGTAATTACTGTCTCTTTTGCACAGCATGTTGGGTACCAGAGGAAACAGCTGATATTAAAGCTCCCTTTCACTTGCATGAAGGACTGAATAGAGCTGCAGAATACAAGGAGTGGGAGAAAAAGGAATTTAAGATACTTTACAGCCTCTTCTCCCCTCTCCCCCATATTTGTCACAGTCTCAGCAAGGGGAGTTGCCTACACATGGGATCATTCTAGATTAACTACAGATGAATTAGTTCCTTGTGTGCACACTCCTATATCCCAGAATAAGAGTGCATTATTCCAAATCTCATACCCTAGATCATACAGTTTCAAAGTAAGGGATTTTAGTCAGTGGTAAAAGCAGTAGTAACACTTCATGGGGCAATCTGTGTTTAATCAGATTTCAACCATTTGGCATAACACAGTCTGCCTCATACTAACTCCCTGTAGTAATGCTGTCATACCCAGGTTGGGTATAGTCAAGAGAAGCCCAGGGTGGACACAGTCTGGTTAACACCAGTAGGAATATTTTCCCCTTATCTTCTGCAGATTATTTTCTATGTTTGGTGGAAATAATTGTGAGAGTCCAGAAGTTAATGAGATCTTCATTTTACCACTCCTTCTACATTGTGTCCATCCTGAGTGTCACCCTGTGTTGGAGTGAGTGCCCTAGATACTGCCTCTATCCTTATAACAGAAATAATTCTCAAGCCAAGGAGGTGATCTGCATAATTACCCTAACCACAGCTTTGAAAAGTGACTACACAGGGACAAGCAGTGCCAAGGCCATGGTGATGAGTTTTGGGGCTCTCCTGGTGAGGAATGGAGTCCCTGCCTGATGCATTCACATTGCATCAGCAGACACCAGTGCAAACCACGTAAGCAGACAGAAAATACAAATTCTAACTAGCATGCAACACATTTAAATGTATTTTGGGATGTACAGTGTTGGAAGTTTTGGGGTTCCATATACTCCTGAAGTCTAATTGAAAGAAAAGGTTTATTGTTTGAAAAATGTCTCAGGCCTGCCCCCTCCTGCTCTGTCACCCCATTGTTTTTGCAAAGGAAGTGATTCCAGAAGCTATAAAAATGGGCTGCTTTTGTAAGATAGATTACTTCCCATCTTGTGGCACGAAAACAGGCTGACCCCATGGACAGGCAGAACACATTTACAGCAGTAGTGAGTGCCTGAGCCCAGTCAGTAAAGCCAGGATTAGGTCCCAGCTGGTGCAGGGAGGGGTACTGGGGCCTCGTCCATGGTGCTTTAGGCAGGTGAAAGTCCCGTTTGCAAGAATATTTGGCAAATTTGTACTTTGTAAATGTGGCTTTAAAGACCTATGCTTAGAAGAAACCAGCAGCACTGTAGGTACCATTTAGAGGGTGTTCAGGAAGCCACAGGGGTGAGGCACTCACTGCTTTAGAGAAAGCGGACAGCAGCCCACCCAAGCCCAGCAAGGGCAGGGAGAAGTCTCATACCCACCACGGGCTCTGGTACTCCCTGAAAACATGTCAGGGCTGGAAACTGTTTGGGATACCGTCACTTGCCTGTGTGGTCTAAGCCTGCTGCTTATCTCAGCTACTGTTTCCAAATGCTGCTGCTCTTCTCCTTCAACAGACTGTGGTCACTATGCACTTTCATTTTGCTTTAAAACACCCTAGGTAAAAAAGTCAGTTGTAATTAGCACTGTAGAGTTATTTGAGCTGCAGAAAGGACAGGTAATAAAGCATCCATTTGCTTTGCAAGCAGGAAATTAATTGTGCATGTGCACGTGCATGGGTAAATTCTTCTGGTGCTGTCTTTGTCTAGTGCTGTTGCAAAGTGTGCATTTAGAGCATATATGAGTTGTACACTACCACTGCAGCGGAGATACACAAGAAAAATCCTATGCTTGGATCCACTTGCACAGTGGACCCTGAATAACATGAATGTACATGTATTCTTCTGAAAGCACATATTTTTAAAGACATGTTTAAAGGGATAATAAAATTTCTAAGTATCTTTTAATTTGTTTGAAGTTATAAACACTTCTGGAAGATTTGGAGCTTTATAAAACCCAAAGCCTTTTTGAAATAACAAAGTTACTTGTTTGAAAAATATCCTAGGATTGCCATCTCTATCCTTTACCAGTTCATAAACCCTCTTCGTTTTGTTTTTTGGTTTTTTTTTGCAAAGGAAGTGATTCCAGAAGACATCAGAATGCAGAGGATCCTCAATAGTACGTAAACGGTAGTGGACAGGGTAGGAGCAGGGCAACGTCCCCCATTGCTGTTGCTGCTGAGAGAACTGAACTTTTTCCTTCAGCCAGGGCAGAGTTGAAAGGGGGAGAACAGTTTTTAGAGATTCTACAAATATTTTCTCTTCTTTGCAAACATGTCCATTTGCTCAGGACACATCTGCAGGCTGATTTATCAATTCGGTCATTAATAAACAATCACTTAACTGTCAAAATTCACATGACGATTTTATTATGGAGCTCTGCCACTGAAAGTCCTCATGTCTCCTGGTAGCTGGCGGGAAGATGGACCATTTCTTATCCCAGTGATGGATGGCTGTGCCCCACCATTTTGCAAGTGGCCTTGTTTCAGAGTCCCTCCTAAGGAGCTGTGCCCTAGTTTTAACCTCTCTGCACCCCTCTCAGCTCTGTATGTCATATGTTGACCCATATAGACATGGAAAACTAAAGCAAGGACATTGTCCTATGGGCAGCATCTTAGACCAGTTTGCAGAGGACCTTACTGCATGGCAGTATCTCTGGTCCCTGAGATCAGCCCAGGCTTTGGGCTGTCTGACTCGCGCTCTCTTTGGGCTTTTCCCTTTGCTCCTTCTCAAGCGAATCAAGATGCTGAAGACTTTTTCCCATTCATTCCCATTGCCAACTCAGGGCAGAGAGTAACCAAATGAACAGCGATGCTGCAGATGTCTCTCACTGCTTAACAGCTCTTTTCTCTCTCTCTGTCTTTTCTACAGAACTGTGTTTCCCAACCCTTTTTCCCTTGAGACGCCCAGCTGAGCTCCCCCTATAAGTGTTTAAATCCCCTGCTGTCAGCTTGAGCCCTGCTGATTATGTGGGTCGGAGAGACCCTGAAAAAAACTCAGTGCTGT
>NW_010200780.1:0-10627 GCF_000695765.1 Mesitornis unicolor | reverse complement strand
TCCCTTCGCACCTTCCCTTCCCTCCTTCCCGTTTCCCACTGCATCTTGCCCCTTTTGTCTCCATTTAAACCAAATACGGCTCGTGAAGAGCAGTGCCGGTGCACTCCACGCAGGGCATGCTAGGGAGGTTTCTCCAAGGATTCATTGCATCATCCCTTAGCTGAAAAATTTCATTATGACTTGCCTCTTCTCGCCTTCCTCCCATCTCGTGTCTCCTACCCCCTTCTCCATCTATCTTTCCTCTCCTCTTTTTCTCTTTTTCCTTCCACCTCGAGGTGGCTGCTGCTCCTGCGTGTGAGCACAGCCCCATACACAGCTGTGTCCCTGACATACTTTTCGCACAGCATCCGACAGCGTGCGAGAGGTTAACTTGCAGTGGCATGTACAGTATGTGGCCCAGATGTTCCTGCCATCCCCTCAACTTTCTCATGCAATTTGTTCCATGGCTGATAAAAGTTATGGGCTTGAGATATGGGGGGAAGTGAAGTAATGGATGGGAGGTGAAACGAAGGCTAACCCTGACCCTCGTGAGCTCATCTTACACCCCTGCGTGTTCCTGTTTGGGAACTGGGGATGGGAGAGGAGGAGATGTTTGAGGGGGGTAGCTAAACCCCTCTTCTCCAGAGGTGGGTTTCCTCTATCTCTGAGAGAATGCAGAGGAGGATTTCTCTGATCGAAATCCACAGTTTCTTCCCAAAGCACCTCTCCAGCTCACCTTCGGGCACCGTCCCCACCTGGGCAGCAGAATGGGGAGCTTTGTGCTTCCCAGCTCTCTGCTCTCCTGTGTAGGCATATCTCGGCTGATGTATTTATAGGGAAAATCCTGTCCAGCCTCCAAGACATCCTTTGCCAAACTCTAGCATACCTGAAGTGATTGCTCTTTTTTAATAAGCTCACAATTTGGCCCAAGAGAAAGGGGGAGGAAGAGAGGGTTAATAACAATATTGAAAAGGCGTCTCTCTAGAACAGAAAACTTCTCTACAAATACCAAAGCAGTGAGGTAAAAAAAGAGCTTTTCAATAAAATCCTTGCAAGATTTAACAGAGGCAAAAATAATGTATTTTCCTTTAAACTCACTCTAAAAAAGGGACCAATCCATCTTGGCAGAAATTTGCAATATATATTCTTCCTGAAGCAACTATTCTGAATGGAAAAAAAAATCAGCCCAAACTGTTAAAGTCTGATCAAATAGGTTATAAGCAACCGAACCAGGTCTTGTACAGGAAAGTATCATGCAAGCTTAGCCATCAGTGTTGTTAACAGTGCCAGCTATAATACACACACACAGAGTTCAGCGTGTATCTCCAGGAAGGTTTTTATGACTGGTCAAATATACTTTCCTCCAGAAGTTCCCTTCTAAGTCATGTGCTATCGCTGTGCAGGGCATAGAAATCTCCTCTGGCTGCTCTGCATTCAGCAAGTCAGGGCTAACAAAGGGAACCGTGTTTGTCCCAAGGAGGCCACGGCGCTCGCAGGAAAGCTGGGCTCACTGTACAATGTCAGACACATTTTATGGGCTACATTTTTCAAAACACCGCAGGCGGAAAGAGGGAGCATTATCTGCTAAATACACCAGGGAGGGCCTTTATGGGTTTCTCAAGGGGGCTGAGAACTGCTGATCTGAAAAGATGCTAACGTCTCATTGTGCGCCTTGCTTTGCCTGATTCGCATGGCTGAAAGAGGGGGTAGGAAAATGGACTCTGTGTCAGAACCTGAGACAATAGACAACAGTAGGAAACAGCCTGAGGTTTGTAGGAAAAAATTCTTTCCTCTGTTTCATCTTTGTCAGGATGGAGTATGGCCTGGGGACTGTAGGATTATGTCTGAGGGCTGAGTCAAGAGGTTTCCATCTCTGTTCTTCTGGGTGACACCAGGGCCTCCAGAATGTGCTGCAGGGAGGAGGAAAGCATGTATCAAACTCATGGGATTTCTGGAATGTGTAAAAGTCCTGACAAACCTTTTTAGTAGGTTATTCTCCTAATCCTCCCACAAATGACATACTAACTTCATTTGGACTTGGACTACCTGGGCAAAGCCAGTATTTTTTAGCTTCTGTGTTGGGTGTTACTATATGCTGATTCAGGGAAGCAAACACAAGCTACTGGGCTTGCCAGGAACAGAGGACCAAGTGGCAAGTGTGAATAAGAATGTTCCTTATGCAACTCAGCATCCTGATTTAGACGGACCACTGGAGGATCAGCATACCTCTTCTCCAGGCCTGTTCCACCTGCGGCTTGCGCAGTGCATGATTAGTTAGGAAGGTTTTTTAGAAAGATTTCTACTAGAGTCCATGACCATTTGGTAGCCAGCATTGGATCCCTTCAATATCACATGGGCTTCCTCCTCCCAAGCACATCCTCCTCCTATTTAATTGATCATAAAGCCCTGTCTGTTCTGAACAACCAGGTACAGAAGTTTTGGAAAGGCCTTCCCTGGTGAAAAATCAGGGAAGAGTATCTGCAGTTGACAAGCCTCCTTGATAAGCAGATAGCAAAAATGTTGCCAGTGGTAGGAAATCTATGGGCAGAAGTCAGGACTGGGGTGCAGGAAAAGTGGATCTCTTCTTCTCAAGTCTTTTCTCTGTTCTGTTTCCTTGCATGAAAAATAGAAAACAATGCTATAGCCTTATTTAGCAGAGTGCTTTGAGACCATGAAGAAAATACAGTGATGGGTGCCAGTACAGGAAGGTTATAAACATTAACAGTAAGCTTTGCAAAGGAATCTTGAGGATAATTAGGCAGACAGACTTCAATGGGATTTGGGCTCCTGTCATGTTTTCCATACTCAAGGGATTTTTTTTCCTCAGAAAAAGAAGAAAATGAAACAGCCCTCAATTTGGACCAAAAACATAAATCAGTCCAGGGACAACAGTAAAATACCTATTATAAGGGCAGAAACAGATTCTGAAAAGTCCAAGAGGGAATATAATATATTAAAAATATATAGAAGCGGATGCATTACTTCATTGATTCTAATATTTAAATGTATTTTTAATCATTACTAATTGGTTAATTGGAAATTAGACTTAAGCCACAAAGTGAATCTCGGGGAAAAACACCTGAGCAGGCAAAGAACATGGTTTCAGTGACTGACTTTTATGGCACTGTCAGGTGAGCGTTGCATGGAGTTTTACAATTACCTTAGGTGCAGTTCATTGGACTCCACCACACACACAGAGCTTTACTCACTCTTTGATGAACCTGAATCATCTTTTTCCCAAAATGCTTTTGGAGGTTTACCAAACCAAAACATTTAGTTCTCTGGAAACTTCAAGTAGGGTGGAAATGGTCCACACTCTGAATCTGTCCTGAATGTCGATCCCATGGAGCCCAGCAGAGGTGTTTGGTACCAGAGGGGCTGCTGCTGGCTCCACAGCCTCTCCATGCTGCCAGAGTGATGCATACAACCCCATACCTAGGGTTAGAGCTGTAGGTTGACCTCACCAGGTCAGCAAAACCGAGAGGAGTCCCCAAACTGGAATCCAGTCTCTGGGAGCATGGAGGTTGGGAGAGCCTGTAGGACACCTCCATGCTTCATGACAGGCAGTTTGGAGCTTTGTAAGAACATCCAGACTTCATGTGTCTTCTTTGTGCTGAGCCTAGACACCAGTCTTTGTGAGGTTTGCACTTTGCTGATTTAAACCTGCCCACCTGCTGATCCTCTGAACCTCCTACTGTAAAGAGGAATGAAAGGTACCATTTCACTTAAGTCTGCTTCCATGAAGGCAAAATAGGAATTGTTTCATCTTCAGCATTTCATTAAGTCTCATAAGAATTACATTAAACTCCCTCTTGCTGACTTTCCAAGGAGAAATCCTTTGCCTTTGTGTATTTATACTTGCAGTGGATGCAGCACTAAAAATGAGCTTGGATTTATTATTCATTATGTTTATAATGGCACAGATGTCTGCAGAACTGAGGAATGGGAAGCAGCAAATCAGCCAAAACTCTTCTAATTCCTGCTCTTTCTATAACATTTTCTACCTCATTGGGGAATTTAAGCTGTTACAGAGTCTCTGCCCAATAACTGGCAGACCAGAGAAACAAGAAACAAAGTTAGGTTATGCGATGTTTGCTTAGGTATTTATCTTCTTTGGGAGAAAAACTGGAGTAATAAATTCCAGAATTTAGTTTAAAATTTTCTCTTATATAATCTGTAGAATATACCATAGCCTGCACCTTAGTTTGGTCTCTGAACGTCTTCTTTAGCCAAAATATTTAAGTAAACATCTTCTCATTTTCCCCCAGAACAAAAAGACATGAAATACAACTTTCCCCCCCAATTTTATAGTACAATATTTTGTGTTTCCACCATGCTTATTAATAATTTGCTTGAAATTTTCACTGTCCCCGTGAATCTTTAATTGTGAGAGAACAGTACATTGAGACCAACACTTCATTTTTAAATACAAAACCCAGATATGTTTAAGCCCTTCCTCCTCCCTGGGAGCCAAGAACATGCCTTGACTGTGGAGCAGGAGATATTTTATTTCAGCAATTCTTAAATGGAGAAACACCCAATTGATTCAGTAGCAGAAGTGTGAAATCATTTACACAGCGAACAGCCAACTGAGGCCGTAATGCTGCTGCTCCTGGAGTGTCCATGCCTGAAAACAGGCCCAGCTTGTCATTTATAATCATTTTCTACCCTCTCAATAGGCAAACAACGCATTTGTCAAAATCTTATGCTGATGCTTTCAGATTTAGTTCATTAGCTCTCATTGTGTCGGTGGGGATGGATCACTTCGAACAAACACCAAACAGCCTCCTTATTTTATATTAATTGTGTGTCAGCAGTAACGGGAAAAATGTGTCTTTTCCTCTCATTTCATTACATAATTTCAGGGCATATTGTCAGTTCCAGGGACCAGAAGTAAATCCTCTCTCCTAACCCTGTGTACCTGTTTGTACGAGGATGCAGTGGCTTTGCTGGGTTTAAAGACAATTCCTGCTTCAATTTCTAAACCCTTCTGTTTGGCTTATTACTAGAAAAGCTGGGGATCTTACACTTTCTGGGCTAATTTGCCCTAAACACAACCAATGCAGTCGCTCTTGGAAGAGAAGTGTCCTGAATTTCTTGGCTACTCTTCTCCCCTCAGAAAGAACTTTCTGTTGACTCAGAGCTTGTCCACACTGGGAATTCAACACTGAGTTTAGCTGCAAAACTGTAGTGTAGATACGATTTCACTCATCCCACCATGTTTCCAGTAACATGCTACCATCTTTGGAAATGGGGAGGATGGATCCATTCCTAGTCTGTGCTGTGCTGATACAAATAGGGGTGTGCTTCAGCCCCAGTAGAGTTGATGTGCTATTAACAGACCCAACGAAGGAGTTTTTAAAGCAAGACGTCAGTGGGGAAGCAGGTGGTAGCATTCACCCACGAGAAGGAAAGCAGACTGTATTTTCCTCTCTCTTTCAGTTTTGCCAGCTGCTGACAAACTCCTAACTTTGAGTGGTGCTCAACCTTTTTCCAGGATCATTTCCTTAGTTCGGTTTCCCTAATTAAGCTGGCACATGGTGTCTGTTGTCCCTTCTCCCATCATGGCTGGAGTTACAATTACGAGTGATATGTTTGCGAGTTGCCACTGTCATGCAGAGGAGGGCTGTGGACAGGATATTGTCTCAGAGGGCATGGTATTATTGAAAATAAATTTGTAGGGTAAGTCTACAGGCAAAATCTCTTTGCTAAGCCTTAAAAAAAGAAAAAAAGAAAAGAAAAAAAAGACTCACTACTGATAGATAGCTTGAGGTCTCTGAAGATAACATGTTTAACAAGGTCTATTAAAAAAATCACTTAGCATATCAACTATCATATTTCTAATGCATGCACTGCTAAAGGCAATGTTAAATTTGGTGACATGTTGTTGTAACAAAGTGCTGTACAAGGATGTATCATCTCTTCTGCACACTTGGTAGGGAGGATGCATATTTGTCAGGCAAAGATTTATCTGGCGGTCTTAGGTACAGCTGCGGGAACCCTCTGGTCAGCACGTGCAGCAATTCTCCCTCTCCATACACAAATAATCTTCCAGTGAAACCCTTACAAACATGTTGGATTCAAGGCATTTAGCAAAAGCAAGATTCTGACTTTGGACGGATGAGACTATCCTGGGTACTTACCAAAGACATGATGGCTGCTATTTTATCTGCTGTCACATTCAATCCGTACTCTACTCTTGTAGGAAGATTTTCATAGTTTAGAAAAGATTTATGGAAGGAGTCGGAGTGATGCCTTCCACCGTGCTTGGCCCTGCATTAGTCAATAATTGAGTTATAAATGACTTCTGTGTCCAAACTCTGTCATGCCCTTGGTGTAATGGAAACTCCAAGTACAAAAGGAAATAATTTATATTATTGTTAGATGGGTCACACCTCATTGTAGCTGCAGAGTGTAACTGCCACCACTTCTGTCACATAGCTGAAAGAAGTCAGCTGTGGACCAGTTGGTGGAAACAATAGGAATAAGCCTAAATACAGGTCTTTTGCTGCTGTACAAGTATTTGGATCAGGGGTTGAAAACTTCACTGTCAGCTGTTTAGTGGAGTGGAGTGTGTCTGTATTGGAGAAAAAAAGAGACAAAGAAACCCAGCAGTGCCGATAGCTTTGCTTGCTAACAGCACAAACAGAGAGAGCTTTCAGGCCAGATGCTGATGGAAAGGACTTGGTTTTGAGCTCATGAGCTACCCTCTGCTCTTTTAATAACCACTCAGTCTAGAGGACTGGGATTTTAAATGTTCCTTAAAACTTTTTCAGTTCTTCCTCCTCCTGAAGCAAACATCACAGGGAATTTTGTCTAGCCATTCAGATCAGAAGCAAGAAAACCGACATGCTGATGGTGAGAACTGTACATGTTTATACAGATAACATCTGCAATGTGGTTTTACTCAGGATGGCCACTCCTGTATCTGATGTTGTGGTTCTCACGTAAGCCAATATGCCATGGGCTTCCATTGGTCTTCTTGCTAAAATTTCTTGCTTCAGTGGAAAATTTGCTTGGGAAAAGACATCACTGCCAGTCCTCGAAAGTAAGAGGAAATCCCACGGATTCTGTTTTATAGTTTGTGTTTAATGCTGTCACATTAAATGTGAGAAAAATCTCTCCAATAGTCTATCTGTGTATACATAGGATGCTCACACTACAGTCCTGGAAGATTTATGATTAGACAAAAGAGACATTTTCTTAGTGGAAATTAACTAAGGCAACAAACAAATAAAAAAGCTTTTATTAGTGAAGGATACATCTAGCAGGAAGTCTGGGAAATACTGATTTAATCTGCTGTTCTGGAGGGATATTGCCAAATCTTGGCTGGAGTGAAATTCATGCTGTTTTAATTCTCTGTTCAAAAACACACACTCAGTAGCAGGAGTAGAGCAATTATCACATCTAGCCAAGAGCCAGGTTTAGTTTAAAGAACTCTTCAGAGTTCTCAGTTTGTCCAGCAAACATCTGAGCTTATCAGAAAGTGTAACTGAGGGCATGTACCCCTCTTAAAAGTGCATATTTTTGGCTTGAAATCTCACAAAACAGGCTTTTCTTGTGAGATTTGATCCCCTTACCACTCCAAACTAAGTCATCAAGTAATTTATCATAGATGGGAGAAGTCACTAATTCTGACCTCAATGATCAAAAATGACCACATTACTAGAGATACAGAGTTCAACTACTGAGGTAAAGACTCATGACTGAAGAAAACTTCAGTCCTTCTCTGGCTGAAATGTCACATAATTCATGGCCAGGAGCTAACGAGACCCATTAAGGGTTGGTGTCAAGTTGAATGACCAGAGTCTTCAGGGCATGGAGTGTCTTTTTGTAATGTATAGTCTTAGGACACCATTCTGTTCCATGACTGAAGCTCCTAGGTGCTATTACTGTTCATATACTGGTAAGAACTGAAGTGCCAAAGCAAAAAAATTAATCAGAAAACAGAGAGGATTGGTTCTATGTGGAGTTATTTTGTATCTGTCGTAAACTAACCAATTGCTATCACCTTGAACAATATCAGTCCCTTGTCTTTACCATGTGAGATTGATCTTAGAAATGGCTGGAATTGTTAAGTTTTGGCAATACTTGAAAATTTAAAATGCTGAAAAATGTGAATTAAATTTATTGCTGTTTTCCCTTCAGCTTTCAGCCAGCTAAAGAATTGCTAGACATTTCTGGACATGCTAAACTGGTTCCAGAGGATCACATTTGTTCAGAGAGGAGCACAAAACTGGTTGCCTTCTTACATGGGATTTAAAATGATAATTTTTTACATATTTCAGAAAGGAAGAAGGCATGCAGCAATAATCAACCTAGAAGAGTTAATTGTGATCATGTTCTCTGTTCTTCATGGATCTAGTTCCCATTGCAAATAGCACATACATATTAGAAAACCATCTGACTTATGTTTAGAGATTATTAGTGACAAAAATGAAACAGAAACTTTGCTGAGTTTTCCCAATACTGACTGTTTAAAATTTATGCCTGGCTTTAATCTGAAGTCATCTAACCATGAATGTTATCCTCTCTTACAGTGCATCCCCCTGGCCTAGCAGTCTCAAGCTCACCTGCAGGAGCAGCAAGAAAAGGAGTTCTTAAAAATTTAGTTTTAGTACCTTAAAATGAACTCAGATCAGTCTGAACATGAGGTGATCTTTTTCTTCTTTAAAACCGATCACCACATTCCTGCAGTTATCCAAACAACAGCCCATTATATAGTGAACATTCAATGGTCCTTATGAGAGCTGCACAAAAGGCTGATCTTTTCTGAGGCTTGTAAGAATTTATCATCACTGTCATCCTTAAATTTACTCTTCTATTGGAATTTCCTCCTTGTTTGACAGCTGCTTTTTCCTTCCATCTATCACAATTTAGGGTGACTAATCAGGTTAGTCACAAACCCTTCAGAAATATACCCTCCAGGGCACTTTTTATTTTAGCTTGGGGAAGAAAGCATTTCAATTTATAACATTTAACAGAAGCCTCTATACAGTAGCCATGAGGGTTTCTCTTTAGTACAGATTTGCATATGCAACTCACCCAAACATCAGTTCAGTTCTCCCTTTATACAGATGGATGAGATTTAGGGAAAGGAGAATGTTCTGGAGGTTGGAGGAGGAGAATGCAGTTCAGATCTGTCTCTGCTCTGCTACAGCATCATTGCATGACTTGCAGCAATATAAAGTAGATGTAATAGGTTAGACATTAATAGTGACTAATTAATTCATTTGTAGGGCAGATGAAACAATTATTATCAAGTTTGTTAAAAAGTACAGCAACTTCAGAGCTACTGTTCAGGGAAGGGAAGCAATGAGACTGCAGAGAACAACATTCATTTCACTTCTGAGACATCACAAATGTAGAGGATGCAGCTATAGTACCTGGGAATTTGGGGTTCACTGAATTGTATAAAAGCATATGGACTGGAACCCCTGACCCGGTTCTGAAAAATGTTTGTCTAATCCAAGGATTCCTAAAATGCAGCCCACAAACTTTTGTGGTTTTGTGGTGCACAGCTGGAGGAAGGGGTCTCAGGCAAATCTGAACAGCAGAAATCCCATTAGCACTGGGCTAAACCAGCTGTGTGTGAAGCCCTGTGAGGAGGAATGCTAAGAGTTCAAAAACTCAAAACAGCTAAAAATTAGTTGGGTTACCTGTGCTTAAAGACTGCCAATGATAGAAAATTTTGCGAATTCCCAAGATAGTGCATTCCTGGTCTTTCCTGTTCTAACAGCTAAAATACTTTTCCTAATGTGTAACCTTTGCTTGAAGCTCATTATTTCTTGTCCTGACCTTAGTGGCTGTGAGGAATAGCATGTTCCTTTTCTCTTTGCAGATCTCTTTTACATATACGAAGAGTATCAAGAAATCCTTCTACAAATACATTTATCATAAGATGAAAAGAGAAAGGTAGCATAAGATGATACCAAGGGGGTGAAGTGTGTAAAGACTTTATTTTTTGTATCAGTGTTCATTTAAAAGATCAGTTGAGAGCAAGAGGCTAACAGGATTGGAAATTGAATCAAAAAGGATGATTTAAGCACAGAATAAAGAAAGAAGTGAGAAAATTATATAAGCTTCATGTTTCATAATTGACTGAACCTGATGAACTTCATCCTAGAATATTTCGAAAGTGGACTAAAACGATCTTAGATACCTGTGGTTATCTTTGAGAAGCTAGGAAAAGCTAAGCAAGATACCAGAAAACTGAAAAAGGGCAGCTCCATGACATATCAAGCAATTCAGTTGTTTGGTAGCACCTGGGAAAAGGAATAGCAGCTGGTGTGGGCTTGTCAAGAAAAAATAATGTCATCTTATTTCCTTTAACACAGGAGTGGTGAACAGAAATGAAAGTTTGTTTCTGTTTAGGAGTTGACCATGGCTGATAAGATGATAGGCCTTAAATGAAGTAGGAATGATTCAGACTAACCTGACAGGAAAATATTTCAGTAGTGAGACTTCTACAGCAGTAAGGCAGGTTGCCTTGGGAGCCTGTAGACTGCACTGGGGGAGATCTCTATGAACAGGTCAAAATAGTATCTATCAGGAGTGATTTAGATATTGCTGAGATTGTTTCAGGGGAGAGGAATGGATTGGATGAGCTTCAAAGATCTCCCTGTCCTGGTTTGAGCTAAATAGAACT
>NW_010200779.1:0-5538 GCF_000695765.1 Mesitornis unicolor | reverse complement strand
GCCTTTCCGACTGGCCCAACAGGGAGTGACCTCCCTGTTGATAATGGTTGGTTTCAGACCGAGGTTATAATCTGAAACCAATGGTTTCAGACCAAGGTTATAATCTGAAACAGTCTGCAGCACTCTGCTTTATATAGAGAAATTACTGCAGGAACAAAAATAACTTGCTTTTCATACTCCTAGAATAGGCAAGTTTCTACAAAAATGATCAAGATTTCTCAGTGCCACTTTCTAGAGTCTAGAAAAACTGTGTCATGTTACTTTATTCTTTGAAAAGCTCCTAGTAGGAGGCTATAGCAAGGTTAATCTTCTGCTATAGAGGCACCGTACCTGACAATGGCTCATATCTTGCTGGGAATTAAACCCAGAAAAGAGTTCACAACCACAGAGGTATAAAAGAAACATCAAGCATTTTTATTTTCTTTTTTTGACAGGAAAATGTGATACTAGTTCATACAGCCAGACTGCCAATGTTAAGGATCAGTTTCTCAAAATCTATGTAATAGTTTTCTAATTAGAAGCCAGATCAAAGGAAGGCTTCTCTCCAGAAATAGTATCTTCCAGCAATGGACCCTGCTCTTCCTGACTAGCTTTTGTGAGGACACATACATCAGAAAGGCATAGCAAAAACCTCTCATACCAATTAGAGCACATCAGTGAATCAGCAGTCCAGAAAAGACTAAGTTTGCATCCTCTCCCCATACCACCCTGTGTCCTCAGAACAAGCAGCACAGCTAAAGCTTATTTCTCAGTGTTACAAAGAGTGGATCCAACAGTCTCTTAGTGGGCAGGAATCACTTTTAGCCAGTCAATGACCACTTGGATTAACTGTAACCTCACCTCTCATGTAAACCATAAGAATGTTCCAGAAATGCTACACAGAGAGAGGCATGAGTCTTCTCCCCTCCCACAGAGGAAGCCTATTTGCAGCACCTGGACCCGTGAGATTCTCTTGACAAGGCCCGTTTATCATTCTGGGAAGAGAAAGGATGCACCTGGCCTCAGTGCGTTCTGGGCCACCAGGCAGTATTTCCCTAGCTTTTGCATGACAAACTGCCACGCTGGAAAAAACAGTTCATAGTCAGGCTTCTTTTCTCACGTTGTGCCATTCTCTGCAGAGCACCAGTGGTTACACTGCTAAATGGTCCGGTGGTAATTGTCACTACAGATAGCTGCTACACCAGGATACCAAAAAGCTGCCTTCATTTGATGAAACTTGTCCCTTGGGAGCCCCAGGCTTTCACAGTAGAAACACTACTCCCTCAACTGCTTCCAGGTGAACATAGCTCTGCATTTTTTGCAGAAAGCACGCTCCAGCAGGTTCTCTTCCTTGACTGGATTTTTTCCTGCACTTCCGTGTGTAGGAGTACCTGTGGACCACATCTTTGTTACATCCACTGGATGAAGACTGTCACACAGTCATTCAGCTCACCTGAGGCAGCATGAGATTTCTTACCAACTGCACACAATAACTGGGGACAGAATACTCACTCAAAGCTCTCCTCAGTGCCCACTTTGATTCTAGGCTATCCTGCTGTGTGCATGACCAGAACTGTTCAGAGCAGTGCTCTTCCTCTTTACATAATTTTAAATAAGACATCATTCTCAGGAACTTGGAAATAGTCCACTCATTCAAAAGATAGCTAGTCCCATTATCTGATTTACAGAAATAATCCTTACTGAAACATCTTGCTTGCTTTACTATCTTCTGAGCAAAATACTGTGCAATTCATATCCATTCTTGGAAATGCAGCTGTAAAATCTAACACTTTATGTCAAAGATGACTACACTAATGCTGCTTCCTTTACTTACATTTTCCATACTTCAGATATTTGAGATTTTCACCTTGCCAAAATCTTAGTTTTGTTTTTCTGTTGGATTTTTTGTTGTTTTTTTTTGCATAGAGCCAACTTGCTTTCTTGATTCAAGTTATCAGATTTGGGCTGAGTTTCCCAGGGTAGGCTGTGGCTGATGTATCTGATGACGAACTCTGGTCCTTTTACTTATTTTACTGAATCTGTTGCTTACAATAAGGATTTTTAGTTGATTGTTTTTGTTGTGGGTTATGTTTTTTTTAAAGGTGTTTGGTTTTGTTTTATGATATTAAAATATTTAGGCAATCGTACGCCCATTTCCTTGGTACATATTCTATTCTAACACTTCCTGCCTGTGTTTTCTCTAGCTACATCTAACCACAACTGTGATCCCTGCCAATTTCAACTCCATCCTCAGCCTAGGAGCTGCCTCATGGATCTACATGGATTTACATACTATAATGCCACAAGTCCTACTTCTTTACAAAAGCTTTCAGCACCTCACATCTTACCTCTACAGAGCATCAATGCTGAAAGATACCTTGCATATCCTCCTTGCATTCTGTAAGAGAAGTTGTTGGACATGTTGTTGGCCATATTGTCCATTCAGAACACCTGGCATCCCATATCTGTTCTGAAGAACACTGTCCCAAAGCAAATTAGTACAAAGCTGATGAAGTGACAGGGTAGTCCTAGCTGGTCAAACCAACACCTTCCAACATCAGCTAGTTACAAACTCTGTGACAGTGAAACCGCACAAACTATCCGTATCATACTCCTGTATACTGGTTATTCAAGTTCTAATACTTGATAATTTTTTATTAGTTGCGCTGGTACCTGGTACAATGGAAAGGCTTGCAGCATTTTGCATATACTGAAGTTTCCTTAGAACATTAAGATACCTATGAGTCTCCAAAATATTTCTCCCCTTTCTTTCCTTTTATTAGAACCACAATTAATGAAGTGGCCATTTAGTCACTGTATATAGAAGGACAGGAAGTTATGACCTAATTTTAACTTTCAAATGTAAAGACAAACTACAAAATTGTTTTAATTATTTAAGGCATGTGATATTTTGTTCTAAATATTAGGAATATTTATCAATTATCGTTCCTACAGCAAATAATGAAATAGTTTCTTTTGATGGAAGAGCATACAGGCTCCTTCACACTGCTTGCACTTGCAATGCTGATGTTTCCCCATCAACCCAACAAGCAATGCAGAAGTCAGTGGCAAAAGGTTTACTTCTGCTTAATTGTATACCTCCACATTACCCTGTGTCATGAAATTAAAAGCTAGACAACTATGCGACCTTGCTTTGAAACTTTAAATCAAAGGAGGAAAATGCAAATACTAACAAACAACTTTGTGATCAAATTATTTTTACTATGCCCAAAATAAATAGTAATATTTGTGTATTATACTATCCTCTACTGCATACAAGAACAGGGAATGATCCTGCAAAGCCCAAGGCCTCTTTTTCTCACAAGAATGATCAAAAGGCTTAAATTAAACTGCAGAATTTAATAATGTTTCTCTGTAAAAATAGTGCAAATGATATAAATGTTTCTCTGGAAAAGCGTTCCTAGAAATGCCAGCTGAGACATAAAGTGACCTACCATCACTTACTCCCCCAAGGTTTTCTTCTTTTGTCAAATGTAAAGAAAATGACTGTTAAATCGGATTATGAAACACTTTCTCTGTAATAAAATGCTATTTTTTCCCCTAAACTAGAAATTAAGATGCTGATCCTGAAAATCCTTACAAGGTGAAAAGTTTTCATTCTTATGGCTCATCCTTCCTACTCATGCTCACAAACACCTACAAGACAATTGTCAGCTTTTAAACAGGCAACTTGAATGGTAAAAGTACTCTTCCCTCAGAGGAATAACTCACTTAAGCACATGTTTACCTTTAAGAAAAAATAAGTAATTTTACATAGTTAGTTGGAACAATTTTTCTGTAACTATTACTCACATTTGAAGAAAAGAGTGGTATTCCTTGTAATTACAGTATAGAACCAGACAAGTTCCCTTTTTTAGCTGTGTTATTCTAGAACTAAACACAGGCAACTGAAGGCAGATTCTGGGACAGCCTGTCTAATGTGCACACAACAGATCTCGAGGCATTGATACATAAAGCTGGAAAACGGATGACACTACCTAGTGCCTTCAATGGATTCATATATAAACACCATTTCTTACAGTTGCTACATTTAAACCAGCAATGACAAAAGACTCATTGCTTTTGGACGAATACTGCATATCGGAAAAGCATTAGGAGGGAAAAAAAGAAGTGTAATTAGCAGAAAATAATTATGATCGTGAGACCATGATCTCTGAACACAAGATACATTTCAGAAGTGAATTCTCCCACCTCCAAAGCCTCTGGCATAACAGATCCAAAAGTAAGGATGCAACACTAACGAAATGCCCCTACCTCATATTTTTTAGTCATCAGTATCTTCAAAGGTGGCTAAGTCCAGCTTATAATTTTACCATCAGTCTTGTAAACTGTTATTTTGTTTTCAACATAACCCACTAGCTGCTTCTAAAAATAAATTTCGGTTTCTGTCTTCCTGCAACTTCAGATCGAATTCTGCTCTTGTATCAGAATCACACCACCATTTAATGAGAGAGCTGCACAGTTCACCTTTGCTTTGACAGAGTGTTAATGTTTTTTGAACAGAAGTAAAACCAGAACACTTCAATTGTATTTCTCTTGGGATTCTGCAGTTATTTCAAGCGAATCTGAAAAGCGAAGTAATTATTTACTTTTATGCACTTCAGCCGTTTTTGAGCATCCTAAGTGATTACAAGCCCTTTAGTTCAAATTGTTTTGTCTTCACCACCCTATAATCTTTCTCCCCTAGAGGATAACTGTCAGAATATAAAGAACATTCAAACTTCCTTATTTGTCTGTTTATCGCACAATGCTTAACAGAGGGATGAAAAAAAAGAAGTCACAGTTCCTTTAAGTGGACTGCCTCAATGTACTCTATGCTGCTACAGTTTATGGCCTCCAAGTTTGTAAAAATACACAGCCTTGCATGCTGATACTAGCTCTGCACCGGATGGCTGTTGCCGCGGATTAGGCTGCAGATTCAAGCCAAGGCAGGAGATCTAAGCTTCTGTGGGTAGAAAGAAGGCATGAAAGAAGCCTAATAGAAAGGAACATTTTTCTAAAAATATATATATAAGCAGTTAATTCCCTCAAAATGAATAATTTTGTTTTAAAACTGAATTACTTGTCAGACTGGGACTCCACCAGCCACTCCTCTACTGGAGTCAGTGTCACCTAACAAGAGTATTACTTATCTTTGTCCAAAATAACATCACTTCAAACTAATCTAGCCAACTATAGCACAAAGTTCATGCAATGCAGTGCTAAAGAAGAAAAGTGAATAATGATGGCAGAACACATGAAATGAAAAGCAATGGATCAGGCTTGTAGCATTCAACTACTTTCAGCACTTCTAGTGACACACACTACAGTTGTTTTCTTGGAAACAAAATAGGGAAGTTTGATAATAAAGAAAAACATTTTTAAAGACATTTTGTCAGGCATTAAATCTTTTATATATTATGCACCATTCAGACAGAAGCCCTACTTTTCTGTACACTTTGCTTTCTTTACAACCCACTGCCACAATAACGTATCAAGATATAATGAATTTTTGTGTGTGTGTGCTTAAGTTCTACATTTAAGTTCCTCAGACGCTGG
>NW_010200778.1:0-11282 GCF_000695765.1 Mesitornis unicolor | reverse complement strand
CTTCCAACTCCTCATATTCTGGGATTCTGTTGTTTATACTCCCTGGGACCCTCCTCGGAGCACCAAAGCAGTTCCAAAGGCCTTTCTGCAATGGCACCACTGGATAACAGCTGCCAAAAACTAGCTTCAACATCTTCATCTACGTGAGGATATTTGAACCTGCAAAGAACATGCCAGTCTGCAGTACATAGACATTTTGGGGTAATTCTTAGCATTTCCTTTTAGAGCTGCTCCACTTTGGCTGGAAAGCTAAATACTCTCAAACCACTGAAAGAACAAGGCCTGGCTCATGGTTTTTACCACACTGGCTGCTTGATATCTCATACACAGCGGACAAAACTTAAATGTCTTAACTATGGTCCTGAGGGGCTACGTTCTGTACATCTGACTCTTTGCATACAGTAATTTTGCAATTGGATAGGAATATTTTCCCCTACACACACAAATCCACCCCCAAAATGGTTGCAGTTTGCTTTGCAATGGCTGGGGCTGCAAATTATTGTTTCTTTTAGGAGTTCCTTGGCAATCTTTGGAGCCTGTTTCTCTTGGCACCCCCCTACCCTATTACCTATTCCTCAGTATCGTATTCTAAAAGCCGTGTTTACAGCATTTGGGGCTTTTGTAATATATTTATGTAGTTTTAAAATGCGAACATAAAACATTCATGAGACACTTGTAAATTTTATATTGGTATGTATTTCCAATTCTGGTACGCTCGACTCTTTTATTTAGAATTGCTGTCACTATAGGACTTCAACTGACAAATATTTTCACTTGGCAACCGTTCAGCTTTTTTATAAGTGAATCCATTATGCTCTCCTAACATCTGCTTTTAATAATCCCAAATGTTTTGGGTTCGTTCGAGTTTCACATCAAGCTTTTTGTTTGCTTTTTTTTTCGAACTAAAGCAGCATTACACAGAATTTAATAAGTTAATTCTTATCTCATTGATGTTGCTGATTTCAATGGGAATTAGGCTGCGAGACAGGGGAGAGGAAAGCTTTCAAGTATTTCGTTATAAGACAAAATAGTCTCTGAAAGATGAACTTAATACTATGACAATAAATAGTAAAAGTATCGACCAAGTAAGTTCTCGCATTATAGAGTTCTAAAATTGCATGATCTGAAGCATAGAGGGGATAGAAAAAGTCAGGAAATTTTATGAGCAATTCCTCCTTTCTTTCCTTTAATGTGGAAAACTTGGAAGGAAACCGAAGAAAATACTGTCAGATGAATGACTCGAAGTGCTCACGTGCAGCTGTGGAATCTCTTCGTGTTGGTGAGGGGCTCTGCTAGGATTTACAGATGAAAACTTTCCTTTCCAGCTCGCCTGGGAGGCAGATGCATGGGACTGCAGGTGTTGCTGCACTGACACTGCAAATTGCACAGGCTTCCACCTCGGCTGAACCTGTCTAAAGGTAACACAACACAATAGCAAACATTAAGTTGTTTCCTAAGGTATTAAAATATTCATAGAATCATAGGATACCAGGTTGGAAGGGACCTCAAGGATCATCTAATCACAGAATCACAGAATCACAGAATCACTCGGTTGGAAAAGCCCTCTGAGATCATCACGTCCAACCGCTCCTGTCTACCCCCTAAACCATAGCCTTAAGTACCTCATCTACCCGCTCTTTAAACACATCCAGGGATGGTGACTCCACCACCTCCCTGGGCAGCCTGTGCCAGCTTCTGACGACCCTCTCAGGAAAGAACTTCCTCCTGATCTCTAACCTGAACCTCCCTTGGCACAGCTTGGTGCCGTTTCCCCTTGTTCTATCCCCCATCACCTGGGAGAAGAGACCAGCACCCACCTCTCTACAACCTCCCTTGAGGCAGTTGTAGGTGGTGCTGAGGTCTCCCCTCAGCCTTCTCTTCTCCAGGCTAAACAAGCCCAGATCCCTCAGCCGCTCCTCATCAGGCTTGTTCTCCAGACCCCAATCCAACCTTTCAAGGTAAAAATATAGTTTATATTCACCATACCCGATTACTCTTCACTGTAAAATGTGTGCTGAACCCTGACGGGCCTCTGTTACCATCCAGCCAAGATGGAGCATATTCTATTTGAGGGGTTATTCGGTGGGTATTATAATAGACATTTGGATCTTGACTTCAGGATGGGATGACCTCTCATGGTACCTCACAGCCCCAGTTATTTTGGGATTCTGTGATTCATAAACCATCGTATTCCTTTGGATTTATTAACAGGTCGTCTTGCTCCTCCAAGGAGGTGTATATTTATTGAACCCCTACATCAAGAGATGCTGTCAGATACTGTCATTGTTAGAACTGCTTGCTACTTAATGTCCTTTATCTATTAAGTTGCTATTTCCTTTAACTTTTCCATTAACATTCGTGCTCTCACCATTAACAGTTACGTTAAAAAACCCATTTTGAAATTTCTTATTGCCTAAGTGTCTTTCTCCAGAACTCCAGCACGGTCGCCTATTCCAAATCTTCTCCAAGCTGGTATGCGCTCCTTGCTTTCGTGAGTTAGTCACTGTTAAGACATTTCTGTGATGGGCTGGGGTTGGCACCCCTCTGCCGCAGACCAGAACGGCTCCCTGTGGTGCAGACATCTGGCTCTGATAGAGGATCATGAGCGATCGGATCACGTTGCAATGTCATCCACAGGGATTTGCATGGAATGGCAAAGGAGGAAAGGTGTCCTGTGCAGAGAAAGACTTCCAAGTCATACTTCTTTCAGAAGGAGAAATCTGCATCAGTCTCCGCCAACTCTCTTCACCTGAATCAATAATTTGTCTTTTTAGCTCACCAGTGAATGCTATTCCTGTTGAATTTTCGCTTTCCTCTGGTTTCCATTCCTTCCCTCATTCCTTTTTATTGTTTCTAAGTTTGCAGAAGATACCGCAGATGTGTCACAACTTCAAACCAGCAAAGGCTGAGCACCGGCCTCCTTCAGCTGATGAGAAATGAGTGCTCCAGAGCAACTCTTTCAATGCTGTCTGCTCCACTTGCCACCACCCCAAAAGTTCATCCTGCCATCTTCACAACTCACACCCAGGTAATCTCAGGTACGTGTCTTGGATATTGGTGTTTAGAAAGCAACAGACCTTTACCATATGCTTTCACAGAATAATGTTGAATTAGGCCTCATTCAAAAAGCTTGGACTCGTATCTACTGAGCATTAAAGTAGAAAACAAGTGAAAACAAAGCACCAATGCTGAAATCTGGAAAGAAGAAACAGAGTAGGGCTCCTGCCTCTCTCCAACGAGGCAAGTCTGGGGTGCTTTCTTGTTTTGCTGACAGAGGAGCTGTAAAGTGTGGTGACAAGCAGTGAGGTGGGACAAGCATCAATGTGGTAGAGACTGGTGATCAAACTGACGGTTTACTGGTGGTTGTAGGGCAGAGAGGTTCTCCTCCCCCTCTACTCTGCTCTGGTGAGACTGCATCTGGAATATTGTGTCCAGTTCTGGCCCCTCAGTTCAGGAAGGACAGGAACTGCTGGAGAGAGTCCAGCGTAGGGCTACAAAGATGATCAAGGGAGTGGAGCATCTCCCTTCTGAGGAGCGGCTGAGGGAGCTGGGGCTCTTTAGTTTGCAGAAGAGGAGACTGAGGGGAGACCTCATTCATGTTTATAAATATTTAAAGGGTGAGTGTCACGAGGATGGAGCCAGGCTCTTCTCGGTGACAAACAATGATAGGACAAGGGGTAATGGACACAAGCTGGAACACAGGAGGTTCCACTGAAATTTGAGAAGAAACTTCTTCTCAGTGAGGGTGACAGAGCACTGGCCCAGGCTGCCCAGAGAGGCTGTGGAGTCTCCTTCTCTGCAGACATTCAAAACCCGCCTGGACGCCTTCCTGTGTAACCTCATCTGGGTGTTCCTGCTCCGGCAGGGGGTTTGGACTGGATGAGCTTTGGAGGTCCCTTCCAATCCCTAACGCTCTGTGGTTCTGTGATTCTGTGTGATTCTGTGATCCCTGGTCCCAGCGTCCTGCCCTGTGCTCACTAGCACGACAGGGAAGAGGACAATAAGCCACTGAGCTCTGAATGTCCCCAGCTGCTCAAAGGGAGCCAGGGGGCTGTCATCAGTTTTTTGGGATACCCAAGTGGTCAGTGAGCTTTGCCAGGAGTGAGATGACCTCTCTACATTGTACACCTGCTGCTGCACATGAAGGTTCACACTCGGAAGGGTGTGCACAACAGGAATGCAGATGTAGGTGGGCGTTATTTCAAGAATGGGTTTGGTCTCATCAGTGAGTGCTGCAGAGACATCAGTATTTTGGTGGAAGGTGCCTTGCTACTCTGGTGCAGGGGAGGTTCACTCACTCTCAACTCCGTTCCCCCACGGCTCTCCCCTTCAGCATCTGTCCAAGTCGTAGCTGGGAGGAAGACGTGTGTGCATCTGTGTGTACCACGTAGCTAAGCATCCATCCCTTATGTTGAGACTGGGGTGATGAAAACTCCCTTCCTCATTGGTACAATTCATGTCAAATATTTTTGAGTAGGCACAGCGCCCTCCACCCTTTCCTTTTCTTTGAATTTGATTGTGTTCATGGTCATGAGCACATCTTTTTCTGCAGCTCCTGACTCACGAGTTACGAATGTTATCAGGACTGGAGAGCAGAGTCTTCCAATGGCTGCTCAGGAGCACGGAGCTCCAGACCATTTTCCATACTCTCATCTTCCCCCCTTTCTCCTCTCCCACTCATCCACATGGAGCAGCTGCAATATTCACTTTCGGGCAGGAGGGAAGACAAGCAGACAGCTGTCACGCTATGAATCAGATTTTAAACTGTGGTTTGAAGGGGAAGATTTCAGCTTTATTTCCCACTTGCAGAACAAAGAGCATCTGTTTTTGACACTTGCACTTTTATGCTGATCTGGGAGCCTGACTTGCAGTTACAGATCCAGGGAAACTGAATTCAAGCAGCTGATGCAAAATAGTCTCCTTGGATTTTTTCATTGATTAGGTTAAATCCAAATTATGTACGAAAGAACAAAGCATTTGAATGAGAACGAGAAGTGCGTGTGATTCCCTTCATTCCTGTAAATGGTGTGACTAGAAACACTGCAAGCAGATAGGCTGCTTATGACTTTTATTGTTTCGTGGAATTCGAAGGCAGCGAGCGCTGGAGCAGACTTTGGCTCGAAAAGCGTTCATGTGTGCTGCAGTAGTGAGGGATCGAATGGTTTCTTGGACAGAGTGGGAATCAGGAGAGCCAAAAGTGAGTCACATGGAGGGCTGCAGACATCGCATTCAATTGTGTAAGAATACTACAGCAAGCACAATTGGAGCAGCCGTGCTGACCTCACAGCAGAGCTCTATTTAAGATCTGGCTCCCAGATGTTCCAATAGGATCCAGCCAGCTGCTAGCAGAGGTTACCCCGGCTGTTTTAGCAGGGAGCGTTTACAACCCGATAGCTCTGACGAGATGATTGCACTGATTTTCTTCTCTGCCCTGCTGTGGGACGAGGCTCACGCGTGGGGATTCAAGGACGGAGTGCTGCATAACTCTATCTGGTTAGGTAAGGAATAATGTGATCCTGTTTTGCTGTGAAAGTCACTGTGTGTGTTTAACGGGACTTGTTGCACCTAGCAATGCAAAACTGAGCCGTGCATTGCTATAAGGGAAATCCTGCACTGAAGCTGGTGATCGTTTTGTCTGAGTAGTGACTGTAGGTTTTGTCCCGATGAGCTGTGCTATTTTTTGCTGTTGCTCTGAAGTACAGGGAAAAGTAGTTACGGAATATTTCATCTGAATGTATTTTCCTGCAGCATGAGGTAAAGTGAAAACAGCATTAAATAACACTTGCTTCTAATGGAGGAAAACGAGTATGAAAAGAAACATTTGCCAAAGGAATGAATTACTTTCTGCATGAACATACTTCAAATGCCTGGGGTCCTACATACGAAACTAAATGATCTGGAAATAATAGTGATGATATTTCCTAGGTTTCTAGGAAAGTACAGAAATGTGTATGTTTTGGGCATTGGTTTGCTCACATCATTAAACAGCAGAGAGAAGAATTCAGAAGGGCTATAGAAAATGCTGTGGGAATAGTTTCTTGTACCTTAAGTGGGTTTAAATGGCTCCTAGAGTTCTTTTCTAGATCTTTATAACCATCCAGTACAGTGGAGAAACATATTCAGAATATAGCAGCGTAAAGGATGCCAGAAGAAAAATGCAGACAAATACAAACTCCTTTGCCCTCTCTAGAATGCTGTGTATTTCTTTAAGGATCTTATTAGCCAGCACACGTTTGTGTTGTGCTCAGAGGAGGGACTGGGGCCACGCTCCAGGAGCCGGTGCAGCAGCCACGTGATAGGGGGCTGTGTAAACCGACAGGAACATGAATGAGGAGAAGTGATCTATATTGTTTTCCATCTGAGTGCACATTTTTAATGACTTCTCTTTCCTTGTGAACTTGGAACACGCCTGCTGTGTCCCCGTGGTTGCTGTGGGTGCTCAGGTTGGGGAGAGCTCCCGGGGAGCGCAGCTTGGCCACTCCATGCACCACCTCAAGTGGCTGCTGTTCGAAAAGAGGATGGCAGAGGCTTGTGCCCCTTGCGCTCGTGGTCAGAGCACGGGCCCTGGGTGTTTTATTTGCCAACATTGGTGTATCCACATGCAGTGTAGCCTTCAGGGGCTTCTACAACGTAAATGTGAATTTGTGATAAAAGCGAGCATTTAGGCAGTTATCTATCACCCGATGACCCCTCCTCGCCTGCGGAGGGGAGCTGGGAAAAGGAAAGGAGACCTGTGGGTTGAAATGAAAGCAGATTTAAACTTATTAATACCAACATTAATACAAAATACACGAGGTTATACTCAGCCCATGTAGCGGTCGTGAGCTGTGCGTTCCCAGCAGCGAAGGCGAGATGGCAAAACACTGAGCACCCCAGCTCCAGTGAGAGCACAGCGGTCACAACCAATGGGGATGACGACCATCAAGGAAAGAGGCCATCCCAGCAAGCTCCCCGATTTATAGCGAGTGTGACATTCATGGTGTGGATAATTCTGTTGGCCAGCTTGGCTCAGCTGCCCTGGCTTTTGCCCCTCCTGGCTTCTGTACCTGGGTAACTCAAACCTGCATAGCAGAGCTGGCCAAAAACGAAAATAAAGTGTCTTATCAGCTTTATTCCCACTAAATAGTAATCGAATGCTGTGATCTTCTCAAAAATGCAGCTTTCCTGAATAGAAAATGGATTCTATAACTCTGTCCCAGCAAAACCAGGACAAGCAGTTTTATGAATTGAAGTCAGTTAGAAGAAAACATTTTCTAATTTGTTAAAACGAAGAAACAGTGGAAGTGAAGAAACTGGAATTATGATTTGCTACGCCTTTAGCATTTACCATGAGAGCAAATGAAAATAAACCATGGGGTATAACCTATTTATTTATTACAAATAAATAAACACATGCAAAACGTGGAAGCACAGTGTGCAGCTTTGAAATAACCACTCTGCTTTCTCATGTCCAGGACTGCTGAAGCTCCTTTAGAAATGCACCATCTAGTGTAGCCGCAGCAATAACACCACTGAAACAAACCTCAAGAAGCAGCTCATTGAATTACCGATGGATTTCAGTGACGTTGTGCAGAAATGAAGAAAAAAATCAGCAAAATCGCTGCCACCCAATTGAGACATCTTTGTATTTAAAAAAAAATGGTTTGTTCCTCAACAAATGCTTAGCACAAATATAAAATCTTGAATTACGGGCAGCCTAGAAACGCTCACGTCTTTTACCTTTATTCTTGTTACAAAACATCTTTGGTGTCCCTAAACCGTGTGTCAGTGGGGTTTAGGGGCTGTACCGACCCTGTTTGGTGAAGTACTCCGGGTATGACCGTAACTCTACATGGCCATCCTCTGCTTCAAAGTTAAACATTTCTCTTTATTTAGCATTTAGTATTCGTGTCACGCATATTGAGGGAACTCTGTCAGGCCAAATCTCATGCTTGTTGTATTTGTGCAGAAGAGATTGGCTGCATTTTACCATCCCCTACTGCTGGGGGTGAGTAGAGGGTCACTGTCCTTGCAGGATCCTGCTGTCTCTGGGCTTCGAGGAGAGGCTTTGAGAAATGTGAGTTGGAAGATGTGTCCTGTCAGCCGTGTAACCCATCATCTCTGGAGTAACAACCAAAGAAAAAGGGGTGGAGAAGTCCCTGAGGGACCAGTCTCAATCTGCAGGTTTTCAGGCAAAGAAACAAACCTGGCTGAAAGTTCTCATTGTTGTCCGAAATTTCACACAGGTTTATCTACATGGCCATGATGATTAATGGTAATTTGTGCGTGTGTGTGTGTTCATGTATGACTGTGAATGTGTATGTATGGATATACATAAATAAGTATCTTAGTAGTCAATAAGTACAATGCTGTGAGCTAGGTCTGGTTTTGCTAATGCAGTTTATCTTTCTGCCCAGGAGGGAGGGGAAAAGATCTAATCAGTTCATTAGGATGCACTGTTAGGGAATGCTGTGTCATTAAGCTGTGACACATCGAGCCAGCATCAACTTGGTGGAGCTCGGTGTGTGTGGTCTGTGTCTCCAAAGGTCACTTTTGTCATCTTGCAAAGGAGTAACAGAGATACAGACTGGGGACACCACCCCCCAGGATCTTCCAGCGATGCTCAGTGGTGGACGAGCAGCCCTTGCAGGAAGTGAGAAGCGCGAGTCTTTCCAGCAATATCCTGAAAAACGGGACGCCTGTGCACACTGACATTATAGCCTCAATAAGTGGGGGTAGATACCTTTTGAGAGGTGAGATTTGAAAACAGCATTGCCAGGTGGAAAAGTCAGGAGAACAACGGAAAATGGTCCATTTTGTGATGGGTCCCCTTTGCAAAAGTGACAAACCTTAGAGCTCAGCAGCCCCTTAGCCTCTGAATTGGTGTAGGTGGAGCAGCCCAGCTCACCCCAAGGACTCCAGCCGCTGGTTTTCAATCCGTGTTTCAGTTCATTTCCCTGTGAGCAGCAGCAGTCGATAACGGCAGCTCCAGGTTGTCCCCTGAGTGTGCAACGAGGCTGAATGGTGCGCTGCGTTCTGTAGTACCCAGCTCTCCAATTCACAGAATCACAGAATCACAGAATGGCTCGGTTGGAAAAGCCCTCTGAGATCATCACGTCCAACCGCTCCTGTCTACCCCCTAAACCATATCCCTAAGTACCTCGTCTACCCGCTCTTTAAACACATCCAGGGATGGTGACTCCACCACCTCCCTGGGCAGCCTGTTCCAGCTTCTGACGACCCTCTCAGTAAAGAACTTCCTCCTTATCTCTAACCTGAACCTCCCTTGGCACAGCTTGGTGCCGTTTCCCCTTGTTCTATCCCCCATCCCCTGGGAGAAGAGCCCAGCACCCACCTCTCTCCAAGCTCCCTTGAGGCAGTTGTAGGTGGTGATGAGGTCTCCCCTCAGCCTTCTCTTCTCCAGGCTAAACAAGCCCAGTTCCCTCATACGTGCTGAATCCAACACCATCGTGCTGTAAAGAAGCAGTGGGTGGATTGATCACGTTAGACACTATAGGCTATCGAGAGAGTGAAAAATAATACTTCCTGTGAGTACATTTTTAATTCAAATAGATTTTTAAGCATAGCATATCATTATTCCACAGCTGTTAGTTGTTGTGACTCGTCTCTGCAATGGGCCTGGCTTCTTGGGAGGGATTTTTCCATGGAATATGTTATCCCGTGCCCATGCCAGCGATATTCCCAGGGATGCTACAGAAAGCAGCTCTCAGCCTTCAGATGCTGCTGTCAGCAAAACCATGGACTGCTCTGGGCCAGGGGCCAGCGGCTGTGGGTCCAAAAACTACATTGGGAAATGTCATTTTTTATCTAGTTCGGGTTCTCACCATTGCTAACCACAATTCAGTGGTGACCGTGGTTTGTTTAAGAAATACCTTAACCTAGCCAAAACTACTGTCCCTATAAATGACATTCTTCTTTTCCCCTGGTACAAATAACTACTGCGAAAAATGCTTCCCGTTTTGCTCCTTTTTCCAGCCACATTGACTAGTGATAGCTGCAGACAGCCATTGCTCTCAGATTATACTAAATATAAGAAACATCCAAACACAAACGCCGCTCGGATTAGCTATGCAGATTGACTCCGAGACAGATTTCCGTACATATGGCAGCAGACAAGTGAAACATGAAAAGATTATAAAGCTTGTCGTAGTACTGACAGTTTCGAGGTTTCCCGGGAAAGCTGCTTTATGTTGTACTTGAAACAGCAAAAGTAAAAAAAAAAATTAAATACCGAGAAAGTGCATTATTTTTCTGTGCAGCAGAAATGTCAGCCAGCAGCTGTTCTGGTCCTGCCCTTTGTGACACAAGCTCAGATATTTTTATTTCACATTTTGATTCCCTACAGTTTCTGCCTCTCCTCTGTCCAAGTAGCTCTGATTTAACTTCTCTGGAAGTCAAAACAAAGCCCTGATTCATCTGCGAAAGGCACTTAGAGTCACATCCAAAAGTACGCTGTGATAGCGATCCAGAAGGAGCTTCCCCCGAGTCAGAAAGGACGCGCGGAGCTGCTGATGCTGACACCAGCCGATGGTTCCCATAGAGACTGCCTTCTGAGTGCTCCTCGGGGACTCCTTCCCTGCATTTGTTGATTTTCTGTTGTTCAGAAACTCCCCAAGCTCCGACCGGCTCTGTTCCAAACTTCTCCCAAACAAAAACATACCTTTGGGTTGCAAAAACATGGCCTCGGGTTGGGAGGGACGTATTTTCCTGTCACTGTTCAAGTGGCACAGCTTCTAGCTGAACGTTTTGGGTTTGATCTCAGCTTGACAGCAGCCCAAAGTGCTGGGGACGCTGCTGGAGGCGACAGGAGCACCCTGGGCTATGATAATGAAATCTTTTGTTGCTTTGGTCCCACAGAGCGAGCAGCTGGAGTGTATCACAGGGAGTCCCGCTCCGGGAAGTACCGGCTCACCTATGCAGAAGCAAAAGCCGTCTGTGAATACGAGGGAGGACATCTGGCCACCTATCAGCAGCTGGAGGCGGCAAGAAAAATAGGTTGGAAACAAACCATGGCTGTTTGCTTTTCACGTCACTCATTTACTCTTGCATTTCCATCAATGTTATGAACTCTGGGACCAAGAGACTTGTAAACTCCCGTGCAATTTCCCCCCTCGGTAACAGAGCACGGCTGTGCTACCTTCTGAGCTGTCAGGGGTAACATCTGCACAAAGGGCTACAAATCCCCCAGTGCTCCCAGTGCAGCACAGTCCTGGAACCAGCACCACACAGTGAAGCTGGGAAACTGGAACTGGGAATCCCAGAATGTGAGGAGCTGGAAGGGA
>NW_010200777.1:6384-63103 GCF_000695765.1 Mesitornis unicolor | reverse complement strand
GGCCGGAGGCGCCGGCGCTGACAGAAGAGCTGCTGGCTGGGGACCCGGGTCTCCCACCTTTTGAGGAGAGAGGGCGGCGCGCAGGCTGGGGGCGCCGGACCTCAGACACGGGATGTGCAGGCGAGCAGGATCCGGGTCAGCGGGGCTCCCCAGGCCTCTTCTCACCCTGCCTCAGCCAGGGGTGCCGGGGGATGTGAAGACCTACCCCGAGCACCCCCAGGAAGCACCCCGTGGTCCAAGGAGGGAGTCCCATCCCCTGTATCCCTGGCCTGCCCACTCTCCCAGGGTTACAGAGTGCAGAAGGCAGAACCTGGCCTTGCTGCTGCCTGTGTGTTAGCCTGAGGAGGATCTAGGTCAGGAACTACTGTCCTGATTAGAAAAATTGTGTGGAAGTTCGTATTTTCTCTATCAGTGTGGCAGTCAGGCCTTGCCATCCCCTTTTTCTGTGATTAAAATGGAAAGACATTACCAAGATACTACAACTGGACTTTTTTTTATTCATCAACCCTGAAAACATCTATGTTAGAACAATGGCTGAAGTACAGCAAACGCTGATGCACAAAACACTCATAATGCAAATAATCCCCTTCAGTTCAATGGGACTGTCAATGGCACAAAAGCTAAGCCTGTACACAAGTGTTTACAGGATTGAGGCCAACATTTTTTGTTACCTGGCGTCTCTGCTCCATCAAGAAAAACAATGGTACTTCTACCTTAATTTTGTTACAAAGTCATCATAAAGTTTAAAATTTCAAACAGAAAGCTGAAAGTGTAATCTGCCAGAAGCAGCAGGTTTTTTGCAGTAATTTCTCACATGTTTTCTCCTCAGGTTTGATTTTGTAGCTCCAAACTGAATTTAAAAAGTAAGTATTCAGTAGATTACACAACACTAACATTTTATTGAAACTTTAGTACCTACAGTAACACATCTGTCAACATAAATGTGTTCTGAAAATGAAAGGACAGTCTTTTATCTAAACTAGGAGACCAGTTTCTTAATGCTTCCACCTTTGTGCAGCGCAACTATGCTGAGCATGGGTGCCACGTCATTGAATGTGTATACACTTTTCCAGAAAAATACTGCATTTTGTTTTTCTAATATTTTAACCTTTCCTTTGTCCTTCAAGTATTCATGTATTTGCTATAAACAAATCATTATAAAACTCCATAAGTGACATCCTGTTTTAAGTAGAGTATCTCTGAACTTCTGGAGTACTTTTGTTGTTCAAGCTGAAAAATCAAAGATTTCTTTACCACATGACACATATGAGACAGTTTTAGACTGAAAGCAGTAATGAATCTTATTAATCTTTACTCCTGTTAAATAAGCTTTTCTATACTCCCATTGACCCTTTTACGTCTGTTTATAAACATTTTGCTCCATTATGTTTCATTTTTTCACTTTAATGGTCTTGAGTTTCTTTTTCAAAAGCTAGTTTTTGTTATATTTCTCCAAAGATAAGTTATTTAAGACATAAAATACCCAATGATACGATGCAAGTGAACTAAGTGCCTGACATTGTCTTTGCATCTATGTGGACTGATCTTTCTGTCCATTACAAAATTCCAGCTTAAAAATTAAATTAACAAAATAATCAATTAACATTTATATGACAAGAAGCATGTATAGTTCAACAGAGTCAGGGAATGGAAAAAAACAGGTTTTCTTGTCATAAACTGGTTAGCCTAGTATAACAACCTAACTAGCAATCACAATGTGTGAAAATTGTGATTTGAATTCTGTTAATTAAAAAAAAAACTGCCATTCTGCCTGAAACCGTGTTTAGTTGAGGAACCTCCTCACTGAGGCTGTAGTAGGTGTGTCTTTGACTTCCTTGTTTGTTTTCTTAAAGAAAGTGAAAGCTGTTCGCATTTTAATGCTTCAAAATAACATTTGAAACCACTAAAGAGGATGTGTCGTCATGTATGTGCTGTGTTCATACATTCGCTGCTTTTGGTCTCAATACATTTTTCTACAGTGGTGAGACCTGTTTTGCATAGTTGCACCTGCGTAATTAAAGGGTGTCCCGAGCTCATTTAATGCAATGACTGCTGATCGCATGTGGACACCCCTAATCCGTTTTGAACCCTGTATGGTACGGTTCAACCTCTTGTGTAAGTCTTTGTCTACAAACAGATATGCATTTGTTATTTTTAATCTCATTTAATCAATGGTCTCCTTTTTTTTTTCACTTGGCTTATTTCACAGGCTAGGCTGATACACATCAGTTTTTAATCAATACAAGAATGTCTGTAGGAGTTAACCTGCAAACTTTTGTCTACAAAAGCACAAGTGGAGAAACTTTAATATATAATGGCAATAATTACAGAAAACTTGTCCTGCAGCTGATTGCAGGTCCACGCAGTCAACAGTTCATGTGGTGCTGTTAAAGTCAGCCAGCACAGCCTTCTACCTAACCTTCGTGAGAGCCGGGGCCTTAGTGTGTGTGTTTTGAAGCAGTCGTGACACTCATTCAAACAGCCACTTGGATTTCCAGTTGGCTATTGCTCCCGCTAATGCCCACAGAGGGATAAAAGCCTACAGCACCTGGCTGGAAAGTTTGAGGAGAGGGCATCACAAGAGATGGATGTTCTCAGAATCCCCAAATGCTTTACTGTCACTGGAAATTCTCTGCAGTGTTTCTGGACCTTTGCTCCAGAGAGTTTCTGGATGCTCTTTGGCTCCGTGTAAAGCATCACCAATACATGCAGGCAATGCAGCAGGAGGAAGGTGAATTGCCCAGCGTGTGTGCAGGGTTGCCAAAACATAAAATTAAATTAGTCATAGGAAGGCCACCATCCTCAGTCGGGAGTGGAGCAGAACATGATGAATAGCCAACCTTGTAACTCGTTTTTAAACAGAACAAAAAAGCGCATTGAAGCACAGCAAGGGTCTTTCCTTCTCCCACCTACAGATTGCCCCAGCATTCCTCAGGAAAAACTAATACAGTGCAGTTACCTAGAGCAATGGTTAGCAGCTCTTTCTATGGTGAAACAGACTGTATTTTTATTTTCTGAGATTAAGATTTGAGTCTCTTGGAAAAAACATCTGGAACCAGAAGATAGTGCCCCTCAGCTGCAAGGTGTACTTGATTAACCAAAACAGTGAAACACCACTTCTGAAGAAGGCAAAGATTTCTGATTTCGGCTGAACTCACAACTGTGTGAAACTCATGAATTAGGAGCGGCAGCTTCTCATGGATATCTTCCTTGCGTGATATTCAAAAGTCTGTCCATTGCTTTCTTTGGAAGACGGTTGTAGGGTTACAGCACTGCTCTGCATTAGTCTTTACCCTAGAAGAACACAGCAGGTTTCTTTTCCTGAATGTAGGCTATTTAATTATTTAAATATTTCTAAAATGCAAGGATAAAAGCGTGTCAAAGTGTGCACCAGATCTGATACTAAAGATTGCACCACAAAGAGTTAAAAGATTTTTTCATTAGTTAAAGGACTAAGACCTCTCATTTTCTTACTACATTTTCTCATAATTCTTAATTATTAGACTGAAACAGAGCACAGGATACTTAGGTTTGAGAGGATTTGATTAGTTTGACTTTTGCAAGTTAGTCTCCAAAATCTAGTTGACTTAGGAAAGGTAAAGGAAGGATCAGCTGTTTCCATGGCACTGTCCTTGTCTATCCTTTCACTCCTACAGGGGATTTCCAGGGATGGCTGCTGGCAAGGGAAGCCCTGGAAGTGCAGCTCCATTACTGTTTTAGTGTTAAAACGCATCACAAGGTATCCACACAGATGGCCTCTCATCTGCTGGATTTGTGGTTTCCAGGAGAGAATATTGGGAGCAGAAGTATCTCTATCTGAGTCTCTCATATTTTTACTACCAGGAAACCCTATCTCAGCCTTCTGCTGTAGTGCCTTCAGTGTCTGATCTAGTGCTAATTATACCAGAGCATCAGAGGGGGAAAAAATTATCAAATTTTAAAAGAAATCTGCTGATTTTGAAAAAAAATGACCCCAAAGAGAAGATAAAATGTAAAATTTTCCAAAAATAAGATGCTTCATGCTGTTGTATAGCAACAAAGGGGTCTGCCAGAGTGTTAATAAGTGAGAGGATAACTCAAGAATTAAAGACAGCAGCAATTTCAAGTGTTTCTTAAGACAAAGAAAAGAATAATGCTACCGACAGAAATACATTTTCCAGAGGACAGAAAGTATTAGAGAAACACAAGCCAGTGCCAGAGTAGGTGCTGACTGATATTCCCAAGCACGATTATCCCCAGAGAGATGGCAGTAACAGCAGTGGTGACAGAGGAACCCTCCCTATCTCAGTTCTCGAGATTGCAGTCAACAGGGCTCTTGCTGGTGATCATTGGAGAGCTGCCTGGTCAGAAGTGCTGCTTCTCATTTGCAACTATTAAATCATGTCAAAAGACTGACAATTTTTAATTTTGGGTGTCGTGGGCTTTTTGGCATTATTTTTCCATGTGACTGATGTAGTTACTATGAATATGTGCTACATAGGACAGTCCCTCCATTAAACTGCTGCCCCTATTGATAAAAGCATAAACTTAAGTGCTTAAGACAGTCATAATTAAAAGTTAAGCTGGGAAGTAAGAGCTTTTACAATGGCTTTGTGAAAAATGATCAGCAAATATATAACCAGCAGCCTGGGGAAAGCAATCACAATATCTAAGGTAAAAGGAGGATTAGTCTCCCTACGACAGGTCTCAGCTTGGCAAGGGAACAGAGCCTTAGGGGCTGGAAAGTGCAGGATTCTTGTTCTTGCATTTTGACAGTTTGTCAAGTTTGATGGTCACGCTGATTTCCAAAAGCATGCTCTTCCCTAAGTAACTGATAATAACTAATAAGCATAGCAAATGAAGTCTGGCTACAGCAGATGCTGATAGCCTGCTATCCCACCAGAAGCCAGAGGACTCCAGAATCACCATTGCACTGGGCAGAGTGCTGGCCTCACAGCCCCAGCCCTGTCCAAGAAAGTTGCTAGTGTGTTGCTACGGAATTTAAGCCAACTCATGCCACTTGGCAGGAGTTTGGTGATCCCTGGAGAAGGGTCTGTGAGCTCCCCAGTGGTGCTGTTAACTACTTGTGTCTCCTGCTGGCCTCACAGCCTGAAGATGGTTGTACGTGTGGGCAGACCTTGCTGACTGCAGAAGCATTTGTCTGGGCTTCATGCTTGTTTGAAGAGGAGAGTCAGCTGTTAAGCTACTTTGAAAGCTTTGCTGGGGTCTTGATCATCACACTGGATGACTGAACATCAGCAGAGAGTTTGTTACATTTTTCCCCATGATAAGGCTGAAGGCCACCCACCAGACACAGCACTGGTTTCTGTTACTGGGTTGCAGATGCAGGACAGAATGAGGCTTTACAAGGGCTAGTAAGGGCTTGAGCTGCCTCATTCTCCAAAGCCATTGTCAGCTCATATTTTAAACTGAGACTTGTTTACTACAGACTTAGGCAGAAAAAAACCCAAAAAGCACATCCTTTTACTCTTGCCATCCTTGGTGTATCTGCCTGTTCATCCCAATGAAGGCTGAAACCGAGATTATAAGGCCAGAGCTGCTGCTCACCTCCTTAGGCAATTCAAGCAGCAACATGTTGCTAGGCCAATGAGAGAGGGAACTTAACTGTGTAAAAACTAATCTGTGTTTGCAGCCAGTATAATGAATTGAACTACTTTTCACTCTGGCTTGCATAAAACCAACCCCTGGCATGCCTGGAAATCTCCAATAGCCTTTACCATGGCAGAGTGGAGACTGAGCCTTCCCAGCTGAGCAATAACCCCACTGTATCACAGACTATAGCACTCCATAACAGAGCAATAGCTTATTGCTATCTTTTTGAAATCACACGCACAGTGCTGTAAATATTCCTGCAATAAGCACCCAAATCTTTTTAGGACAGGAGACTAACCCCACTCCTGCTGTGGCTTCTGTGCAAACAAACTGCTGTGCCTGTTGGGAAGCCCCACAGAGTTTGGTGAGGGCCTGAAACATGCAGGTCATGTTGTGCAAAACTTACAATTAGTATTTCTACATCCAGGATGCTTCCTATTTCATTACACGTTGTGATAGCTAGAAATGAAAGCTTTAAAGCCCTGGTTCTGCAGCACTTTCTCAGGCAGAAGTGGTGGCAGGTGGTGCCCAGATTGGGCACGGGGACAAACCCATCAAGACAACCATGCACATTTTAAATTCTTTTTTTTCTAGATACAGTCCCAGCAAGCTTATATTCACAGCAAGTCCATGAAGTATATGTGCTTCCCCTTATAACTAAGCAATAGTGCCACACTGATTCCCAAAAGTAACTGAAATGATACAGTATCACATACAGCCAGGAGTCATGAGTCTCACACACGCAAATATATATTGCTTTTTATATTATTCCTCTGATGTTAAGTCAGATGAATTTGAAAGCTGAGGATACGATTCATCTCTCCACCTAGTCTAAGCCATTCACCCAGTCTTCCTGCGAGTCAATGGACAAGGAAAGGAATTTTCACTCTCCAATATCTCCTGAGGTTGGGTGTCTCTGCTGGCTACCGGTGACTGGCGTAGATGGGACATGTGGCACTCAGATGGCTAGCTCTGACTGGGAGAAATTCTGCCTTATGCAATTTGTCTGCTCAAATGAGGAGCCTGAATATTACTCACTCTGCATATTTAGGAGATGTTTACTAAAGAGTAAGTTTGTGCACAAATACAGATTTTCTGCTTAGGGCCTATGTTTGGAAAATATCGAAGAAGGTTTCTCTTTTCTCCACTATCTGATAAATCTGCCCAGAAAATATTATGTTGGCTTAAAAGAATGGAAATAGTTTCTTGATTTCAGAATTTAATTTAATAGGAAGATCCTAGATATAAAACTATGTAATCCTAATGCATATTCCTAACAAGAATTTCAGAAGCATCCTATTTTGTTCAGAACTGGAAAAATCTTCGGCAGGGAAAGTTTTTTAATGTGAAATTGTTTTTAGCTGCTTAATGTGTAAGTAGCAGCCTCTGTTTTCATACTGATTAAGTTATGTCTGTTTTTGTAGTATGAAGACATATTTACTTCAAATCGATCAGCATAAATAGCTGTTATGAGCTCCAGAGATCAAGGTTCTAGTGTTATAAATACAGAGCTGGAGACAGTCCTTTCTTGAGCACTTACTGTCAAGAAAGACAAGACAGAAATGGAGGAGAGGATGAAAAAGAGCTGAAGTGACTTGCTAAAAGTCAAGAAATAGTCTCGTCTCCCAAACTCCAGTGCAGGGGTAAAGCTACTGACTGGGACTGCAGATGGACAAGGTTACACTGCAGTTTCCTTGGTCTTTGCAGTCCAAGAAAAGTGTTCCCTAGGAATAAAACCAAATGGTTTATATTCAAACATGGGATATCCTGAGCAAGTATTTTATCATTTTCAGCATTGTTAGCATGGCAAAAGATTTTGTGATGAATAGTTCTGGTTGCCACATCCTTGTCAGCAATTTGTACCAGCACCCAAGTAAAATACTAGCTGAAGGCTGCTGAATATTACCTTTTTTCAAAAAGTGTACAAATATGAGATAATCTTAGACACTTCGGCAGCCCAGGTATACTCTGGCCCTGTGCCAACTTCCCCACTCAGCCTTGAGTGTTTCTTTATTGAGAATATTTATGGAGATTTCTCATGCTAATCCAGTGAAAAGATAGTTGGTGCTCTGAGCCCTGAAATCACTTGAGATTCAGTCAGAAAATAAATCTCACCTCACAGTTCCCAGTTTTTACACTAAAAGATTGTGGTCCCTCTTCTGTTGGTTTGTATTTGTTTTAAGAATTGTAAACAGATTAATTTTGTGGCAGCAGGCTTTATGCCGAATCTAGAGCCTAGCTTCATGCCAGACCATGTATTGTCCATCTTTCAGCAGTCAACATAAAATCAGGAAAAGCTATGAAATTACTCTGGCTGGGTCAGCAAGGCCATACTAGGATGGACCAGTGTGTGCAGTGACCCAGCAGTGCACATATCTGGCATGAGCCATCATGGCATCATGGCCTGAGGATAGCTAGCTGTATTTTGGGTTGGTTTGTTTTTTACAGCTAGTCACATTGCAAACTGCTTAGCCCAGGAAGCCCTAATAAATAGGTCTCTGTGCTCAGCAAACAAAGTTGTGTTGTTTTCAGGGAGGATGAGCTGTGGGAAAGGCCTTGCATCTGCCTGCAAAATATCAAATGGACCCACCCTGAGAGCACAACCTGTGTGTTGCTCTGCTGTGCAGTGAAACACTCAGATGTTTGACTTTTTCTCTTCTTCCCTCTCCTCCTGGGTGAAATTCATGAGTCAGACATCATCCATTGCCTTTGAGATACCTGAGGTGGCATTACTCTCTCCTCTGGTGCAAATGAGAGTTTTACTGTCCCACCAACCATTAAAGTAGTATTTGTAGCCATCACTTCTAGTTGTTGAATCACTAAAGCAATAAAAGCGAGTACAGTGTAGGACACTTGCTGCCAAAATCATCCAGGTCCAAGCTGAAACTGAAACACTGATTGCTAAGCATGTTTGCATAAGTAGTTTTATATATTCCATTGTGATTCCCATAGACATTCATAAGCAGGATTTGAGGAGACAAGTTTCAACATTATTGATATTATCATTATTATAGTCTCTAATTACCGGTTGAAGAGCTGTGTTTAACCAAGCCCAGGTGGCAGTGTGTGAGGTCAGGATCTGCCCTGGAAGGTGCCCATCACAGCAGCCAGCTGCTGCAGGGCATGGGAGATGGGTTTCCAGCACAGGCTGGGGCAGATCCCTTGAGCCTTTTTCCAGGTGGACTTGACATCCAGAGGCAGCCTGCCCTGTGGTTCTCCAGATGGTTGCTCTCCTGCAAATGTTCAGCCTTAACTTTTCCTTCTACTATCTGTTGTCACCGTAAAGAAAGAAATGCATGATGTTGGCCACATTTTCACTATATAACAGGAAATTGTATTAAGTCTACTGTGAAGTTACTTCTGTGTCTCAGCTCCGTGGTAGTTTCAGTAGGAGATCTCCCTGATGTTATAGATAAAAATTATGTTGGAGGAAAGGGAGTAATCCTAGTGCTAAAACATATGTTTCCAAGCTCACCATTGAGCATTTTCATAAGTTTAATCATAACGAATGCATTATAGAACTTATGATTTGTAACATATATAAAAATCCCTATGGTATAATATAGCAGTAACTTGTACAAATTCATCTGAAAAAGTGCAAGCAATAAATTTTTTTTGTTTACAGTATTACCAAATATTTTACATTTTATGGCAGTTTGGGGAAAAGAAAAGCTATTGAATTAGTTTAGAATAATTCCTCATTTGTATTCTCTAAACTGGGCAAACAATCTTGTACTTCTCCTTTATAAGAGACATTTTATGAGCACTGGGGCTTCACCCACCCACAGCAAGGAAAATAACTAACAATTGTGTTTTAAGGGCTGTGTCACAGGCATGTGCATCGTATGTGTGAATACTGTACAGTTACAGTTCTCTGGAGAGAAACAGAGCGGTTGTGGATCCTACTTTCTAAACCCATCTCCTGGGATGAAAATAAAAGCTCACTAGTCATCCCTGCTGCTACATATCACATGACTTTCTTTTTCTTTATGGTTTCTTAAGAAAAGGACATGCTCAGCTCTAATTTTCATACAGACATTCCCTCCCTGAAATTCTTATATAAAAATACATAGAAATATTAGTTACAACCAAAATATTTGTCAATACATTCTGATATCTCTTTTCTATCAGATGTAGCCAATGTTGGCACTCATCTGTTAACAGAATTACTTCTCAAGTCCTAATACATGTTTATTTTAGACTGAGGACTTTTCCAGAGAGGATATACCCTGATTATTTTATGTCAGTAGTGGAAGTATTGAAACACTACTTCTACACTAAATTCAAACTGCCAGAGAAATTAAATTCATTTCACACACAAAAAGGAACACAAATATCACACATATACACATCCTTACTTCATTTCTATTGTAGAGATATTGCTACTTCGCTTATAGCTTGCATTTTAAGAACGTTTTTCAGTCTACTTCAGCAAAGGAGCTATCTGCAATGATTTTCTTTTCACATTTTATAAAAGGAACATATTTGATCCATTGATACTTTTTAAATCATATATTCAATATTTAATTACTTTAAACCTGCCTTCTGAAATGAAATACTGATCTCATATGAAACGCCTAGAGAGTGTCATAACCTAAGCCAAAAGTCCCTGCTGGACATTCACCGTGCGCCTACGTGCAGGATGCCAGCACTGACCTGGATGGTTGTGAGCCTCTCCTGGGCTGGGTAACCTGCAGCACTCTGTCGCCAGCCCCTCCAGCTCACTCCCTGGATCCATGTATTGATATAGATAGTGCAGGTCTATAGATATATAGATCTGTATATCATGATCCACTACCTATATGTGGCATGCACCAGCACAGCTGTGGTGAACATTTGTGGCTTGTGTAGTCCCAGAATCCAAATCCAGTGGAAGCCCTCATTCTGAATTAAACTCCTTCAACTGAATTTTGTTTTAAGCAGCATAAGAAATTTAGCATCTAAATCTCTGCTTGATTTCCCTACCATTTTAGCATTCTTTGGGATTAGGTCATTAAATTTTGTTGGCCATGACACACCTTCTCCTATCTCCTCATCCTTCTTCTGGAATTCCCTTCTAGGTTACTGTCTTCATCTAATCAAGGATTCTTTCTTTCTCTCCGTCTTTTCTTCTGACCTTTGAAGCACAATTTCTTAAGCTCCGTTTGGTCCATCAGTGAAAAAGGTTGTTCTTGCCCATAAAACCTCTGTCTTTTAGACTATTGTCTAAAAGCTGTTGACTCAGCTGTTGGCAAGCACTTTGATAATCTGGATACTTGTTTGGGCTTTTTTATTTGTTTCGTGTTCTCTACTTGGTATAGCTCTGCACTCTACACTTGCTTCCATTCAGCTCTATGGGACAAAAAGGATCCTTACAGATAGTGCATACTCTTTAGTATCCCCTTTCTCTTCTCAGTGTTAAGTCTTAATGACTTCTTTTTATCCTCTTTACTCTTTTGCATGGCAGGATTCCTACAAGCCTTTAGCTATTTTGCTGCTCTTGGAGGGAAAGGGTTGCACACAGATTTCTTCAGCGCCACCAGAGCACACATGCATCAGAGATTGTACCAATTCCCCACCGTGCCAAAACAAGCTTTAGCATCTGGGAACCCTGCCTGGGCTGCAACTGCTTCCTTCCAACTGCAACACATCACGGAGGATCACCTCCAAGGCCAAGGACTTCATCATGAAATCTCTCACTGTGGGAGGTCAGCATGGCTGGAGTGCAGCCGCAGGCTCATCAGCACACTGCCTGTCACACAGTCTGGCTCTGGCTCTGCTCAGCCCTGGCTGCACTTAAAGTTGTGCTTCACTGCCACATGTAAAGTTGTGTTCTGGAAGTGAGAAGGAAAGTAGTTGAAAAAGCGCTTGGATCAGATGAAAGTCTGGCGTTGCTATTATATATATACCTACAAACACACACGACTCTGGCAACCTGGGACATGCAACACTTAGAGGAGCACAAATCTCTACAAATGATGCCTCTTTTTAGTCACTCTTATTCCCATCCACTTGCAAAAGGGGACTGGAAAAAGAGAGAAGCATAAAAATAGGGTCCACAGTAGTTGGCTTTTTTATATTTTGCTGCTTACACCTTCCTTTGTCTGAAATAACTGCAACAGGAGGATTCAGTCTAAATAACTGCAGCCGTGCTCAATAACACAGCAGTTTCTTGCCTGGAAATGCATTTTATGCACCTCAGCTTCAAACTCTAATAACCCTCCTAGCCAGCTAGAAATATGGTGTTCATTTTAAAAATGTAGATAGAAGCTTTGCTTTGCTGAAACATCTTTCTAATTGTGAACAAACCGGATGACATTTTTTCTTGTAAGACACATTTAATCTAGGTGTTTTGGTTTGAAAGCAGAAAAACGCTCAAGAATCTGATCAAAATTCAGACACCAGTCATGCAAGTCATCCTCTAGTATGAAGAATTCAATCTGATGGCTCTGAAATGCAAAAAAAACCAACAGTCTGAACTGCCACCCCCAAACACAAAAACCCCAACCAGACAGAAACAACAAACCTTGCAAATAATTATGTCCTCTTTGCTCATTTAAAACTTCAATCCAACGTTTTCTCACACGTGACCACTAAACTCTCATTTAAAATTTTCAAGGTAATCTACTTCTGGCTGCAATGACATGAACATGCTCCTCTACCCAGTTGGCCCAGCAGAAATTAACCTCAGTCTAAAGTCATTACCCGAGCACATTGGCTCTAAGAGCCTGCAGGTGCGATGCTGCCGACCCCAGTGCTGTTGCTCCTGGGATGAAGTTGGCCAGAACCTTGGCACAGCTGTTCTGCTTTTCTTCTGTTCGTGTGGCACCCTGCCCACTGGCAAGGGCTTAATGACTGTGCCAGGCTTAATGACTCCTCAGTGCCAAACTAGGAAGGGTTTTGGTGAGCATCCCATGATGTGGGTGCAGATAGGTCAATCCCCACAGAATCACATAATGGTAGGGGCTTCAAGGGACCTCAAAAGATTATCTAATCCTACCTCCCTGCCAGAGCAGGATCACCTAGACTAGGTCACACAGGAATATGTCCAGGCAGGTTTTGAATCTCTCCAGAGAAGGAAACTCCACAACCTCTCTGGGCAGCTTGTTCCAGTGCTCTGGTACCCTCACAGTAGAAAAGTTTTTCCTTATGTTTAAGTTGAACTTCCTGTGTTCCAGTTTGAGACCATTGCCCCTTGAGCTGTCGCTGGGCACAACCAAGAAGAGTCTGATCCCATCCGCCTGATACCCACCCTTTAGATATTTACAAGCATTAGTGAGATCCCCCCTCAGTCTCCTCTTCTCCAGGCTAAACAGACCCAGCACTCTCAGCCTTCTTCATATAGGATATGCTCCAGTCCCTTAATCATCTTAGTGGCTTTATGCTGGACTCTCTCCAGTAGTTCCTTGTCCTTCTTGAATTGAGGAACCCAGAACTGGACACAGTATTCCAAATGTGGCCTCACCAGGGCAGAGTACAGGGGAAAGAGAACCTCCCTCAATGTTAGGGAGGCACAGGCACCCCTGTACTTGGGTGACTAGGGCATGGGGCTGTTTGAGCATACAGGCACTGGCAGGATATCTGTTATCCCGCAACAAATAGGAGTTTTGGGGGTTACAGAAGCCTTCATTCTCTCTCCTGGGTTTCTTCCCTGTGGTGTTACCTGCCGAGTGGCTACTGAGCCTTGAATGGAGCCAGGGGCTTCAGCAGGTGGCAGCCAGCGGAGTCAGGGCCACATCCCACCGATACACCAAGGCCCATTGCCACCACAGTGTGCCACTGCAAGCTGGTACATCACACTGCTTCCTTAGGTACCTGCCAGCGGGAAATATAGAAAGCTTTTGCTAGACTGATCCTTTGAAAGTGGCAGGAAGCTTTGAGATTATATAGGCAGAGTAAGTGCTATTCAGGTGGCAGCCAGCGGAGTCAGGGCCACATCCCACCGATACACCAAGGCCCATTGCCACCACAGTGTGCCACTGCAAGCTGGTACATCACACTGCTTCCTTAGGTACCTGCCAGCGGGAAATATAGAAAGCTTTTGCTAGACTGATCCTTTGAAAGTGGCAGGAAGCTTTGAGATTATATAGGCAGAGTAAGTGCTATTACTGGGTGTAAAACTGATTTTAAAAAAGGAAAAGGAGTTTTTGTAGTCTTGCACTGCATGAAACAACAGAAAAAGCCCATAAGGTCCTGACCACCATTTTGCAACCTGCAGCTTCTCAGGCCCAGCTCTGCAAAGAGAGGAAAAATAGTAGTAAATGCCTCTGTGCCCCTTCCAATTGAAAATAAGTTCCTTTGCAACTAGGTATCTTTTAGCAGGATACACAAAATGCATACGTAAGAGTGTTGCACTGGATGGTATAAGATGTATCCATATATTTTTTCAGACATACAGTAAAACTTTTAAGACCGTCCGACTTTTCCAGACTTATCCATCTTACATTGATGGACAATCAATGCCCAGAATGCCTTCTGAGATGTTTTTGTCCTGTGTAGTCAATACTTCCAAAAGAGTTACGGGATTGAAAACGTCACATCAGTTTTTGATCATCTCAGGAGCAGGATAATGGCCAACTTGTCAGATAATTTATTTGCAATGAATAATTTAGCCTTAATTATAATCAGCTAAAGTTTTAATCTCTTATATCTTTCACTAATCAACCTCACTTAGCATATGGGGAATCAAGATAAATTCACCCTTTTAATTAGAAAATCAAAAGCTTTTATATGCTTGTTGGTTGATGACAGGTCCCGTAAAAGTCTGTCACCAAACTGCTGATGTTTCAGAAATTCCATCTTATACAATGCAACTCCTTGATTACACGAGCTGGTTTTAATCATGAGATTAAACTCTGCAAGGATGCCTGATGCAGCACAGCAGCACTTCTGATCATGCTCTTTGACCTCAGCCATCTTTTAGACAACACTGGTCATTTCTTTGTGTCACCCAGGATGTGCTTTGAAGCAACAAGGCAAAGGTTGCATGGCACCTTATGGCAGGCTCTCATTTTTCAGATGCCCTTAATGGGCTTGGTGCCTTTTCAAACAGATTTAAGATGCTCGGGAGAATATGATCCACTTCTGGTAAAAGATGCAAAAGAAAAAAGGTTTTATGATATTTTGATACCAGAAATACCAGCTTTTAGAGAAATATCTTACCCTTGACAGTGTGCTACTGTATTTTCTTGGGTTTTTCTGAGTAGCCAGAGTAGAGAAGATGGGATGATTGTTAAAAATATTAGCACAGGATGGAAAAAAAGAGTCTTGGCTCACAGGTGGTCAGAAAGCAAGACAGGGAGTTGTGTGGTTACTCCAGAAAAACTAATTAAATCCATATGAAAACATAAGACATTGCATATTGAAATGGACAATTTTAAAGTGTTTTGTTGCACTGAAGAAACACCCTGGAAAGATATATCAGACTATAGTGGTCACCAAGGACCTGTTGAAGACTAGGAGGCTGAGAAGGGTTGGGCAGCACCCAGACTTACAACCACAGAAGGAGGTCCACGTCTTCATTCCCACTGCTTGTCATCTTGTCTGTTTGCACCGTCTCCAGCTGCAACTCCGCTGCTAAATAAGAGAGGTCAGTGAGCCTCCCCTTGCTTCTGAAGCTGACCAGCACCCCAGAGCTCACCTTTACCAGCCCAAAGTTTCTTCCACTATGAAGCCGCAGAGTGGGTACACTCAGCATGTGACTGTGCCCAGGCTTTCTCAGGCGTCACGGGCCAGGGACCACAGCAGTAACTGAGTGGTGCAAGTGGCTGGCCCAGGGCTTATGTCCCTACCTGCCTTGTTGATTAACCAGTAGACATACAGCCTTAATATCTGCTGTGGTGTTGTATTGTATTGCTCCTACTAACAGGCAAATTAAAGAGATTATGAGAGAAGTGAGGAAAGGACCATTGACAATCCCACCCAACCTTATAGAAAATAACACAAACAGTGGGGAGGTAAGGAAGGAAACAGGTTTTGCAGATAGATTATCTTTTCTATTGGGAAGGCACTTGTACAAGTAAAAGTTCCTCTTCCTTTTTTCTCCATTTCTCTTCCTCTTTTCCTATTCTAAATTAAGCAGAGTATGACAAAGTTTGCACCACAGCCACATATCTCTCCCTCCTCAAACTGTCCAGCAACCTTTGTTCCTTTTTCAGACTTGCAGTAAAGACAGAATTAATACAGGATGACCCATCTGTTGCCCCAGACCCACAGAGAGAGACATCTGGCTTTTTAAAACTCAAAACCTTTATCCAAATCAGAAATACTTATTTAGGAAATGGAAACCAAATGAGGGTTTTTTTTTTTACTGCTTTAGGTCCATGCTCAAAAGAGGTGATGTTATCTAGGAGACGTTCCTTGCAGGCACTTTCTGTTTTCTTTGCTAGCCCATTTCTTTGATTCTTCATTTCCAGTTGTTTCTATAAGTAGTCCTTCCCAGTAGTAATATTTTTGATTCATTAAAAAACAAGAAGAAAGAAAATGACACGATGTTGCAATTTTTCTCCACCTGTGGATCATAGATACCCATAGCCTAAAGTGTTCATAAATACAAATGACCATTGTCCTGATAATGGCATCAAAGTACTGTAAATGCTATCAATGCCTTTTCAATTTTTGAGAACCTGAGCAGTTGTCCATCCTTCTCGAAAACAACAAAAAAAGAAGAGTACAAAGGGCTTTAGATGTCAAACTCTAGAGTAGTAGCTGAACATTTCCATTGTATTTTTTGCCTCATAGTGATGACATCTGTTGCTTTCATGGTCCCCAGGAACCACAAGAAAGATGAGGTCACTGTCAGCTCTCGGATGGGAGACCTAAATTGCTAGAGCAGAGGTGCTGGGGGTGCAATGCTGGTGACTCACTATGTGACACATTTCCTTCTGAGTCACGGTTGAATCAGTGCTCTGTCAGGATGCTGAGAGGGATAGGCAGAAGCTGTCTCTGTCTCCTGACACCAACATGAAAGACACTTGTTGACAGTGAGGTTCTTCAGCGCTTACTGGCTGACCTGGAGAGAAATCAGAGGGAAATTGCAACATTTTTCTCTAACAGGAGCATCTCTCTCAGAACAGGCTGTGTTTATTCTCCACACCATGCTTAGGTTCCTGTAGGTCTGTAGATCTTGGCAACTCACAGCAGGGCCCCGTAGTCTTCGCCTGAATAGAAATCCTGACCTGAAAGTCTGATATTGTGCAATAACTATGCAGTAGGGACCTTCGACCAGGATTAAATCCTGGCATGTGCTGAATTTTACTCTGAGTTTTTTCAGCATTGAAGCTCTGACAGTTATATTATGCCATAGATTTTAGATTGAGTCGCTTCAATGAAATATTTAATAATGGGAAGGACAGGGTAATTCACTGGTGTGCACATTAAGGGGCTATAAACCTGACTTCCATTCACAAGAAGAATCTTCCCAGGTCTAAGAAAATAAAATTCCATGGCACATTGCTTTGAGGATATAAACACTAAAAGTAATATTTTACTGATGGTGAACCAAAATTAATCACTGATGCACAAAAATACATATTTCAAAGTAATACTTAAAGCTAAGGATGTCAAGCAACAAGAATCAATGTTTTAGCAAAAATCTGTCATAGTAGTAAAAGCTTATAGAAAGAAGCATTTTTGTTAGGCTACCTGCAGAAAAAAATAAAGAAACTTTATAGCACACAGTATCTCCATTAGCTCTGACAAAAAAGTGTCAAAAACCCAAGGCCAGAAACATTAACCTTTGATATGATATAGTTAGACTGAGATAAGAGTGGTTTGTCTGACAGCATGTTAATTTAATTCAACTGTATCAGGTGATTTAATAAAAATTATGCGTACCTACATACTTCATAGTAAGAAGTTAAATGCAAGCCATCACATTTCTCATTGCTTATTTTAAGGGCATCAATATTCGATCACATTACTTATGCTGGTAAGTTTGGTTTCCCTTACATTCTTTAACTGTATACCATCTTCATGATGAAATTTCTTTTAGGAAACACAATAAACTGTTATATTTAAAATGAAAAGGAGCACAATCACCCTCTCTGCAAAATTAAGCAATGATTTGATGATACCTAGCCAGTGCTTTGTTTTCTAGGTGGATAGCTGATAATAAGAAAATAAACTATGAACTCTGTGGTTTAAACTTACAACTTAAGAAATAGTAAAAATAAAAAGGAGTGCATTAGGACATGAAGTCTGCTTATATGAGAGATTTTTAGCATTTTAGAGGTATATTACTACATGTTATTATGTATCAGGACTCAGCAGGTTAGGGTCCAGGAATTATCCCAGAAAAAGAAGGCATGTTAGAGCAATTAGTTTTAGTTATTCAGTGGAGGATGTTTTGCTGGAGTTACTCAGCTAGTAATCAGCATGAAAACTAAACAACATGATGAAATCTTATGTAAAACTTTTATTTCATCTCATATTTTGTTGAAGTTGAAATGCTCCTACAAAATATTTATATTTTAATTACAGTATTTTCCAACAGAACACAATTCAACCAAAATTATTCTGATCAGCTTTTCACATAGTACTTTAAAAAATAAATGCAGGAATCAGTAATTTGAACATGAGCAAGGGCTTTTTATTCAGTAATCTAGAAATACAGATGAACTATTAAAGAATACTGTGCATACTGTAACCTGAATCTGTGACATGTTTCCCTATTATATTACCTTTGAAGTTTTAAGTATATTGTTACCTCTTTTTTCAGAAAGATGAAAGTAAAAACATTTCCAAAACAGGAAATTCCCTGTAGGTTGCAATTTAGAATTAATTCACTCCTTTAATAATTGCTTTCAACTTCTTCTGCAGACTCAGTTTCAGTGACAATTAATGCCCTCCACTTGCAAATAGGACTTGATGGTGCCGAGATGCATCACTGAGTAAATAGACTGATGTGTCAAACCCATGGAAAGGTATTTTGAGCTGTCATTTACTCCTGGTAGCGGTCAATGAAGTAAACACCACAGTAAATCACAGGGGTGCATGCTGCCGTGATGACTGAGCTGCAGTACACGGCGATATATGGGATTTGGAGATCTCCCCCATAAGCAGTTTCTGAGCCCTCTAGTGGCCCTTTCTGTGTTTCACTAGCCACCAGGGACACCACTCATGTGCTGAAGTGGACTTCTCACAGCATACGGGGCCAGGGAAACCAAATTTATGTTTCCTTCCTGTTACATAGTACAGGTATAGGGAAGAAGGTGTCCCATTCCATGATCACACAGAAGTGGCATGCTGCTACTGCCTGTCACAGTCATCCCTGTCTCCTATGGGTTTCCAAGCATTTCAATAGCTATGGGCATGTTTTCCTTCAAATTGAGGTGAGTGTTTGTGGTGAGCAGGCATCCAGTTGCTTTCCTTTCCAGGAGGGAGCCGAGAGGGACATGCTTTGATGATAGCAGGAGATGAGGTTGGAGGCACAAGCTGAGAAGAGTGGGGCTGGTTTCAGACTCTCCAGCTCAATTCTAAGTTTGAGAGCACATGGTCACTGCCTCTGGCTGCTAAATCACATCAACTGCCTCAAAAGGACTCGTTTGTCAGTCCTTAATAGTTTATGGCCAAATTATTCATTCTTTTTCATGTTCCTTGGGAGTCTTGAAACCAGAAACAGCCTGAATATTTTTCCCCGTCTGTGTAAAACAGTTTCTGCAACTACCCACCCAGCTGGCTATAAATAACCCCAGTCCCCCATGACTGCCACATTATAGTGGGAAGCATTAGTGAGATAATTTCAGGCACCCAGCCAGCTCGTAACAGCACTTTACGTCCTGTTACATGGATCTCTTCTAGTATCTCCTCATGAAAGTCACCACCACAAAACAGATACTCACTCTGCTGATGCTGTGACTGCACATGTTACAGCATATGAATGACAAACATACACCCCCCGTCATGCAGTACACTAGATAAACATAGCTAAATTTGACTGTCCTTGGCACAGTCTACAGGCACCAGAGCTCGGTGGCAACCCCTCAGTGATAGCACAAAGGATCTTTGATGGACAGGACATCAGTGAAGGTTCAGCAAAGACAAAGCAGACTTAGAAGTATGAAAATGGAAAATGTCATCTGTCATGTCAGATTTAAGGGTCCATTTGCCAAGTAAGAACATGGAGCACGGCTGACTGAGCGGTGGTGTGACATCCTGGGAGGATGTGAGCTGAAATTCATGGGTGCTGCCTTCCCCACTCACTGCTGCCCAACCCCACAAAGTCCAGGCATGCATGGGGAGATGGGAGGCACCACCACCCCATGCTGAGTCCTTGGACAAAATGTCCATCCACATCTGACCCAGGACATCCTCTCTGGCCCTGAAATAGAGATGAACCTTTCATGGTTCAGCATCTGCATGGCACAGACCGAGCTGAGGTCTTTATCTCCTCTCTAACTCTGCACATCAGCAGAAGGAACTTTCCCTATTAAGGTTTGTAAAAGTGAACATTACAAGCACTTCATGGTGATACACACAGCATTTCCAGCAAAAAGTACATACCTAAGCTCTTTGCCTTCACATAGTCCTTGGCTTTTCAATTTTATTCTGTCCTTTTCTACCTTTTTAAAAGGGAAAAAGAAATAAAATAGAGGGTTTTCTCTCTTCCGTTCCGCTTTTGTTCCCATTTTTCCCCCAATAAAAGTATTGTCAGTAAAAGTTTAACCAACCTTTCTTAAAGTTTTTAAGATCTTCACCAAAAAGGTAGTGATTCTGCTGTTGTCATGTAGTGTAGATGAAGTAGTTCATCCCACAAACAAAACAAAACAATGACAAATGTTAATATTTTGCAATAGGTATGACACATAATGATGTATTTGCCTGACAAGTTAAAAGACCTTTGAAATAGCAGTTTAAAGAAATCATAGGACATTGGTGAAAGTTTCTCACTCATACACAAAAAAACTTATTAAAAGCAAAGAAAAAGTTAGACTACAATATGCGTATCTTCAAAACAGGATTACATTTCTCAGCTGTGTTGTTGTTCGTATTTTAGAAACTGTAGAAAATTACTTGACTAAGTCACATAAAACTTACAGAAGTTTAAAAATCCAGAGTATCAGTCAAGGGATTTTATTTGATCATGCCTTGCTTGGCTTCAAAAAGATTTTCTGCTTCAGTGGACTTTGTGGAAGCAAGAGCTTTATGGTGCGTATCTGTATCTGCATTTTGAATTTCACACTAAACGTTGCAATTATATACTGTGATATCAATATTCATAACCTGCTCTCTACTTGCTGACCATGCTCATCTTAAAGTAAACTTCACCAGTAAAGGACCTGATAAAACTCTTGTACAGCTGAACTGGCTTTCTGGGGTGTCTGGAGCAGTGTGGGATTGAGTGCATCTGTTGGGATAATATCAAAATTAATACAGTCCTGGGAAATTCTTGCAGGATTTCATTGCATAAGTGAGTGGTGGAGCAGCGATGGAGCTGAGGTAAGTGGGGAGACTGAGGGTATGGGATCCAACCAAACAACCTTTGAAATTGTAAAGGCAGCTGTGACTCAGTGATTTTGTCTGCAAAAATCTGGACAGACAATCCACATCTATTAGATTTATTCTGATCCACTGAATACATTATACAAGGAATTACTTGTCAACATTTTACACTTTAATAGACTCTTTTTGTTTAAAACATAGATTTTAGCTGGTTCATAAAGACTGACAAAAGTATTTTAAAAAGTATATGATTAGTATTGCTTTTGAAAAAAAATTCTATAAATACAGTGTTGCATCCTCACTTTAGACATGGCTGTGGTTTTACAGACAAGTTTGATTTAATAAACTCTAGGCAGAAATGGCAGCAAACAACCTTCATAAAATATAAAAAAATTTTTTTCCTCTAAATTATGCATTCAAATCACACCAGAGTACATAGCATTCTTGCATGTTTAATGAAAATAAAAATTTCAACAAGTTCCAGATACCACTGGTGAATAAAATATAAGTATTTTCTCCCATCCATCTACTCAGATTCATGAACACTATAGGCTACATGTATATAGCACCTGCAGCTATACTTTCATTGAAAGTCCAAAGTGATTACAGCATAGACAGGCTTTTCCAACCCATTACATACAGTACTCAGCGTATCATACTGGAGATGTTCCTTTGAATAGCAATACATTAGCTTAAGTGGTCTGACTGAAGCACAGCATTACCAAAGTGACTTTCTGCATATGTGGTCAGCTGTGCTCTGTGGCAGTGCAGGTATGGAGCTCTGCTGTAATGAAGAAATCCCGATGCTGAAAAAGGACCTGACAAGACAGAGCATCTGCTGCTCATTCTAGGCTTCTTTTTTGTCTTCTGGAGAGGAACTAGCACCACCAGAGAGTCATTTGCCTTACCTAGTAATGCCTGATGAATTGATCTGTGTAGACATTTACTTCATTGCATTTGCTAGAAAAGGGAGTCAGCTGCCTTAAACTGGACACCTAAATTTTAGGTCATTTAAGGTGTGTTGGATCCCAATTTCAGTTATTCATGGAATGACTGATTCAGCCAGGTCATTTCCAGCCTTCCAAAAGCTGAGCTCTGAGATTAAACTGGTTGTCTGAGGTTCGGCAGTGGAGATGCCTGGGAAGAGGAGGATCGCTATAGCATCAGGGCTGAACCACACTTGGAGGCCTGAGTTGCTTCCCATTATCTCGAGCAGCAAGTGTAGACTACTGGATACTTCTCAGCCTGAAAAGCTTAAGCGAGAGGGAAAGTATAAGACAAGGATTAGGAAGTACCCAGCAGATCACTGGAGTTTGCCAAGTGAGTCACAGTATTTGCCTGCCTGGGGCAAATCTCAATCAGTGAGGTATTTGCATCCCCCACGGTTAATTTTGTCATGAAAGACATTCCCTTCAAATTTCATTTAACTCATAATGCCTTTGTGTTTTGTTGCAAATAATTTTTGCCCTGTGAACATCCAGACCTCATTCAAACCCTATAAGGTAATAAACCAACACCTCTGAATCTGGGCTTTTCCTCCTTTATTGATAAGGTTCTCAGGTACAACAAGGTGGAGCTGATGCTGTGGAGAGGAGAGCCTGCAGGAGCAAGCAGGAGGGTGCTTAATCCATGTCACTTTTTTCCTCCTACGCTCATATAAAATCTCACAGAATTTCCTCTCTTATTAGCACATTTGTCTAATCTTCCTTGGCTACATTCTGAAATGTGGTATAAAAAAAGCATTTCCACAACAGTAACAAAATGCTCATTTTGCAACCGTGAAGTTCTTTGTCGTTCCACGGCTGGAGCTATATTGTTGTACACTAATCCTTTTTATTCCAGTAACTTCTCAGTACTTGGGTGTTTCACATATTTATTCTAGAACTCTCCCAAAAAGGGCAAAAGAAATGAAAAAGTAAACCCCAGCTTCCTAGAGATCTCCCACAAATTGTCTTTCCAAGATTATCGCATTAGCACAGCAGATCAGCTTGATAGATTGAATATAATGCGCTCTCATTTTAGCTAATGCCGCTTTACTGAAGGGGCTAACAAACTTAATTCTGTCCAGGGCAGGATTACCTGGCGGAGTAACTGAGTAATTTTGTGTGCTTACAGATAGGATGAAGCACATTGACTCATTTCTTTGCTCTATTTGCATTGTTTTGCTGGAAATTACATATCCCTGATCTGTTGTTGGCAAGAAGCTGTGATGATCTCTCACCTCCCAGAAGGGTTTCACTGATGGATCCTGCAGCTGAAGGCTCATCCTCAAGCAAAATGTGTGTCTTAATGACATCTCTTGGCCACAGTTCCTCGTTGCCAGCACTTGCCTGTCTGTGCACAGAATGGAGCTGCCACTGGCAGGACACCAGTCCAAGAAGTCAAAGCACTTGTCCAGGAGCTTGCCCAAATTACAGGGTCCTCGCCCTCTCTACTCAGCTGGTCCCATGACTTCTGAGCACCCAGCAGTGTATTTTCAGTTTTTACCTCCTCTGTTGAATGATGGTAACCCCCCTGAGGCCAGGACCAAACCACAACTTGGTTTGTCCTGTCGCAGAGGGCAGCCTCCCAGCCCAGACATCCTGCGGTCACCCCGGGAGGTATTGCACTGTCTGGGTAACTCACATTTACTCTGCTGTAGACAGCCGCAGGTTAGCAGGCTCGTACCAAGGCTGTGCCAAGGCATAAGAGCCAAATCCATCCAGGCAGCGATAACAAGGCAGGCACGGAGTGAGTGGCAGGGCTATAGTTGGTCTAACCTGCAGAAGAGCAGAAGCCAGTGCGTGGGTAACCTTCCTCTAAAAGACAAACTCCAAACCTTCTCATCTCTCTAATTACATGGTGGCTACCAACAGTTTAAACAAACAACGTGGTTTTTTTCTATTTTTTTTCATATGCTCATCATTGCTGTGACCATGCTGTGGAGCCTCATGCATTTCAAAGGCTTTCTTTGCTAGCAGAGACTAGAGTGGCCATGCCAAGGCTTCTTTGAAGAAGCAGTACTAGCAGTGGAAAACTTCTGTAGCTTGCTGCTGGCTTCAGACAATCTCCACAGTGTTAAAAAGCAATAGAGGACATGAAAGCAGGAAGATTCAGGCCACAAGAAGAGACTAATAGGTGATCAAATGACATATCCTAAGAAAGTCCTGTATCTGGGGCTGAGAATAAGTGATGAAAGGACTCTCATTCTCAGGGAGGTTAAATTATTGATGTCCTTGTACAGAAGCTACCGTAAGGTCTTTTCTACTCTCAAATATAGTGGAAAACAAGTGAAATGCAAGAAAAAGTACTGAAGAACAAAATAATGATGGCAATCTATTTGAAATGGCATGGCAATCTCACTGGGAAAGAAGAAAATTCTTCATTGTGAGATAAGTCTTATAACACCTAAACCTTGCTCTCTGGTACTTCTGTCCATGAACTTTAAATTGCTTTACCAGGAAGCCTAGGTTCCCCTGTTTTACCAAAGAGGAAGCTGAAAGAAGTTAGAAACAAGTCTTTGAACAGGTGATTGCTAGTTTCCTTTGCCCAGTTTAATATCTTGCAGCTTGTCTCTTAAAAATTGTGGAGGACCACAGACTCCACCTGATTAATTCGTTTTGGAAGAGTTTGAGCAGGACTGGCATGACCAAATTCAGCCTAGGTAACAGTAGAAGAGCGTGAAATAACACATGTATTTCACAGTTCAGTTTGACATCCCTCCCTAGGGAATATGTACTAGACATTAGTTGTAGTTGAGCCATTTTGACAAAAAAAAAGAAGAGCTAACATATGCAACGGCAAAACTAAGAATGTAAATAAATGTTGAAATCCAACTCTGTTTCTCTGTCTTAAAATAGCCTCCCCTACAATAATACCACAGCTACATTTATATACCTGGCAGTGTGAACATCAAGAAGATCTGAAGTGTAACCTTTTTTGAGACTATTTGGTGTTCCTATTCTTTGGCCATGCTTCTCACTGCCTTACAGCTCTTTGGGAAGTGTGATGCACAACCTGTGCTAGCAAACCTCAGGCTGTGGCTGGACTACGGAATAAGGATGTTTCCCAGGTTCCTGGAGCCAGATCAAAACCACAGAGAGCATGTGCATGTGTCCTGTAATAATGCACTCACTAGTTCAGCCTTGCTCAAAAAGTATTAACAAATTAACTCTGCACTGGCAGTGCTCTGGTCTGATCACTTCTTGTCTCTCTGTGCTACTTCAATATTCTGTCAGATCAGGTAATGCCTGTGTTCCTTTAGCTGGGCTGGAAGCATGAACTTTCTGTCATATGGCTGGTTAACCCATCTCCAGCCTGTGGACATGTCTGGAAATGGCTGAATTTGTTCTCCTCCAGGCTTTAACATTAATTTGGTATTAATGAATAAGGGATGCCAGGCTCACTGACTTCTGCAGGGCACTGTAAAGGACTAAGCACTAGTGAGAGAGTCATGTCCAAGCCTGAGAGATTGTCTCTGTAAGCTTTTGGTTTGAGTTAAAGCCACATATTTCCTTTTTCAAATTATATTTTGATCTCATGAAGGTTGTGGTACTGACAGCCAGCTTTGCTCAGCAATAAACCCTGCATGAAGTGTGCAAAATATGCTGCCCTGGCAGTCTGCCCACAGCCTGTATGGCTGAAATTTGCCTTAAAGAGAAGGTACAGAAGTCTCTGTACCCCTCATGGTGAGCCTGCAGTGACAAAGTCCCTGTCACAAGGACCGTGAGACCGGGGTGGACCCAGTGGTAGGGAGCCAGGTGTCTGGGTGCAGAAAAGGGACTCTGCTACAGGAGCAGCTGGAGGCTGAGAAAAGAGGCACAGTTTCCACCATCTTGTTGCAAACTTCAATGAGGATAAGGCAAAGCCTGTCCTAGACTAGTCCAGATCACATCTGTCAAACAGTTCTATTTCTTTGCATCAACATTGTGAGACAAAACCAAGTACATGCTTTGCTTTTCAGAGTTTTAATCTCTGGGTCACTCTGTGTTGATTTTTCCTATTGGAAGAAACTACCTCAGCTTCTCCTCAGAAGTCTCTCTTTAAAGAAGGAGACAAAGCTTATGTACAGAATTATTTTTCAAGTTTATATATGGAGGCTTATTATTATAATTGAGAATTTCCTGGCACCATTAATAAATGGAATACTTTCTATGCTTTTATTTGTGTACACCAATTTATTTTCTTGGAGTACTATGTTGTTGCATGGGGTTCCCGGGATCAAAGTCCAGCCAGTATAAAGACATTATCTGATCAGCTCCATGCTGCTAATGATTGAAATAGAAATTTAATACTACAGGAAAAGAATGCAGTAGTTCCTGCTGTAAAACTTATTTCATAATACTGGCCAACATATATGGCCTTCTGAATGCTGGTTAGCATATCATTATATACTAGTTGATTCCAGCTGCTGCAGAAACCAAATACATTATGGTCAGGAGCAGCTCCAAGAATAATGCAAATATTGTCAGATGCTGGAAGTCCATATTAGAAGTATTGCTCTGTCATTCTGCATCAGCTGGGTTAATGCCTCTTCCTTCTAAAATATCTTTTTTTTCTTTCCTTATCCATTCATAAGTCAGTCCATTGTGGGTTTCTAACTCACTTGTCCAGGGGAATGCTCTGGTCTCTCACTTTTTGGAAAGAAAGTGAGCCTCACTTTCAAATTCCCTAAGGTGAAAAAGTATCACTTTCACCTATAAATGCAGCTTATATTGACAGCAAGGGATACATTTCCACATAGCAGATTGTTCTGTTATTCCTGAAAAGGTGTGTGCACCTATTCAAAAATATAGATAAGGAGGGTTTGAGTTTGTTTTTTGTACATGTAGCAGATCCCCATCAGTATGATCAGAAGGAATTTTTTTTTCCACAAAAATACTATACTTCTGACAGTTTTATTGAATATTCTGTGAGTTCATTTGTTGAATATGTGAATATTCTGCAAGTGAACAGTTCAAAATATTAAGGGCTGAGGTCTATCCTAAGGCATATAAGGTCATTTTATGTCAATGGCTCAGATTAATCTCACCTATTTCAGGGTCAGGGCATGATGGGCATGCTCTGTCATCAAGAAGGGATATAGGGATCTTCCAGTTGGCTAATTAGTCCACTGTAATCTATCCATTGACTGGAAAGGAAATCCGAGTGAATACATGCTTCACTTAATTAGATGCCTCATTTCAGCAAGCTGCAGTAAGTGCCAGCAAGCTTGAAGGTATAAACCCAAGAGCAGAGTTAGACACTACATGTGTATGATATTAAACTATAAGACAGCCGTCCAAATTAATTCAGCAGAAAATCTCACGTTACTTAAAGTGCTAATTAAACTACATGTTGAAGTAACATATCTTTACCACTACAACAAAAAGGTTTATAATGTTATTCTATGAGGACTGGTAAGTATAGACGGCCTTATGTATGGGATTAATTAATAATCATAAGTAACAAATGACACTAAAAAGCAGTAACATTTTGTTGCAACATTAAACTTAGTGAAACTATCAAACCACTCACTGCATGGAAAGGCCATGTTTTACTGCAGCAGCAGTACATTTGGATACAGATCAAACAGCTCTGTAAGTAGTACAGTTAGAAGCTTCAATTTACAAGTCTTAATTCACAAGAAGTCATAATTACAATCAGACCTTATCAACAATCTGCCCAGTCCTTGCTTAAAATTAAAATAATCTTTTGTGCACCTGATTACATTCTAAGAACTATAGATTACTGATCTCTTCACTGCCACATGCCTCTTTTCTTGTTTTAATCTCCCTATCCTTACATTTTTCTCTCATAGCACTTGTGAGGAGACCCATAGTAATTTGGGCTAAGGAAGTGTTTGCATCAGTGTTTGCATCAATGTGCTTTCCCTTTCTGCCATCTTATCTAGGCAATTGAGAGCACTACATAGTGCTTGGGGCCAGATGCTTATACCACCTTAACTAGGTAATATAAGATGCTACAGCGCTCTATATCACCTTAATTCTCAAAACACACAAAAAAGTTAGTAGGATTGCCTCTATAGGAAGACTGTATTTGTTGTTTGAAAGCATGCAAGAACCTGGCCTCTGTGATTATACAAGATGTACACGTAAAGCCAATTTTGATGTAATGATGATTTGACAAATGTAGACTCCTGCTGATAGACCTACTAATTACATTCTGCAACTGTACTATTAGATCAGAGGGATTAATATATGGCATTCATAAAAATTCCTATATTGATGGCTATCACGTGCATTGATTTAGTAATTCTTCATGCATCTCTGGAGTCCAGTGAAACCAGGAATTACTGGCTCACCAAGGACGTATGAAGTTAACACCACTGCTTATGAGGATCTATTCCTTTAAGTAATACAAATGTAGATACAACATCTGAACTGAGAATTCAACGAATCTGTCACCAAGCCATTCCTTCATTTTAAGAACCAGCACTGAAAGAAACAGGATAATCCAACCTACACGTTCATTTACTACTTAGTCTTCTGACTAAGTATTGGATTACTGACAAGGATGCAGTTCTTGATCATTTTTGTGATGCATCCAAACATTCCTGGGGAATTATGCTGCCAGGACCAAAGAGTCACTTGCAAACATCAGTTAATAAAGACCTGGGTGAATTTCGGTCAACTGCCTGCAGAGAGCTGAATGATTCTGTAAATATCAAAAATCCTCCAAGACTTCCAGACTGTGAGGAACTTGATTTAAAAAATAATGAAAAGTTTGCAAGTGATTAAGCGTATGGAATATATCCGTCAACTTCCTTGCTGCTGTACTTTTGATGCAAGCTATCATTAGTGATCTGTCTGGCTGAGACTCCAGGCTCCGATATTTCTTTGAGAAGACTCCTCATTTTTCTAAAAAATAGCTCCTAGTCCTATAAGGACAAATTTAAGCCACAGTAGATGCTGCTGGCTCCAGGATGAGTGTGTTTCTATAGGGCTGGCACATGACCTGATTCTTCTTTCCTCCAAGATCACCACAGAGATGGTGAGTTGTTTCACTGGAGGAAACCTGTGAGTGCAGGGCTGATACAAGTCAGTGAGGAAACCAAGGCTATGTAGATGAGTCATTTTTACCACTAACTGTGACAAATTTGAGTCTGAAAGTTGCCTCCCTGATGCTATACATCACCCAACAGGCTTGGGCAGGGACCATGCTGAGTAGAAGCAGATGTTTCAAAATGATAGCTTCACTAGATCAAGGTATCCTTAAGGAAAAAGTGATCTTTAAAGAATGAATACTGAACTTCTCTAGAAATGATCTTGCTTATCTATTTGCCAGTTTTTCCTTTTTCCCAGATCCCTCCAACTGAAAAGAGAAATAGGGAGTTTCACAGCATGGGACAGCCTCAGGGACAGCCTCAGCTAGATGCTAAGTTGGGCATAGTGGAGATACGGACATAGCTGGACCCCAAGCACATGGTTTAAGCTAAGATATTTGAAACTCAATGTAAGGGGCACATGAAGGAATAATCCCTCAGTTTTTCCTAAGAGGTCCTAAGGGGCTGTTTGGCAAGGCTCCCACAGGACTGCAGCAACCAAGCAGGCAGCCAGTGTCCAGCAAACATGACATATTAGGGAAACAATTTATCTTCATTCCAAATTATCAGCCGTTAGTCACTGTGTACATGTATGCAGTACTTAATCCCTTTTCTTGCTGAAGGGCTGGTTCACTGCAATGTAACACAAATTTCTCCATCTGCCTTTGCTGCTGTCAGCAACTTTGCTTGGGCTTTCTCCTGATCACACTCCTTCCTTCTCTCTTCCTGATGCAAACTGCAAAAGTCGTAGCCAAGAGGTAAATCATTTGGATAAGGTAATTTTATAAACATCCCGTTCCAAAAATCTGTTAAAGTTTATGTAATTTCTTTCTGTATCCTATGGTATCTTGGTCCATCAGACAAAAAGATCATTTATGCAGGCACATTTCCTTATGAGAGAAACCTTTATAAAAACCTATGGAATTAGAGATCAAAGTACAGGACTTTCTCCCTCTTTTCTTTCAGATGAGCAATTATTTTGTAGGTTCTGGCATATATGATAATGGAAGGTGAGTTTGGACCAAATTCTCCACCTAAACACCTCAAAATAATTCAGGCTTAAATTGATACTGCTTACATTTTGAATGCTAGGTAAGCCATCTTCCCCCCTAGATGTGAGAAGCAGAGAAAATTTTCACAGTGTTTGACATTCTTTATACTTATTTATTGCTATTCCAGCCAGTATATTAGTAATAATAATGTAAGATCAGGATTTGTTGCCTTGACATTATTTATTTGGCTGGGTTTTTGTAAACTGAGGTAAGAAACATTTTTTGAATGAATATTTATGAAAAAAAAATGTATTTGATCTGCAGGTTTATCTCATTTATACTATTTTAAAGTCAAACTTAAGGTTCTGTTGCCACATATTTTAGAGGAAATCTTTCTAGCTATTTGATTTTAAAATAATTTTTATTAAAACTTTGTCATTTTGGTTTTTATTCCATTTTGGTTTTAAAAAAGTATTAGAACTAATGTCTGGTTAGAGTAAAATATGTATCTATGGGCTAAATATTTATGGACTAGTCAACTCAGTTCAAACAATGATTGCCAAAAGTGGAATAATGTCCACACTATTCTGTGTGCAGAATACAATTATCACAAAGCTACTGCTACAGCAAATAGTCTTAAAAGCATTACAGCTGAATGATTGGATGTAGCCAGAATATAGACAAGAAGGTCCACACAATTAGAGATTCCAGCTTTTCCTTTAATACCCTCAGTAGCATTTGCATAATTAAACAAAGTGGTTGCAATATTAAGGAATGCCACCCAGGGAGGGATCTCTCTGAAATTACACCTTCCTCTACTTGTGCCACGTGATACTTTTTTAAACACACTGGCTTAGACGTAGTCAGCCCAAAGAACAGCTTTATGGTCAGGTCTACCACTATTACTTGGTTAGTTATAAAGCTGATATAGAGGTATGCAGATGCTCCCTTGGGGCCTGCAATGGCAGTGAGATGTATCTTTGCAGTTCAACTGTTAAGGTAAGTGCACATTGTGACTTTGCATTTCCTAGTCTTATTTTCCTAGAAAAAGGGAAAACTTCCATCTTCTTTTATCTCAGAATATTAGCTTATACTTCAGCTAAATAATGATCCTAAATTAACTGTCATCTATCTTTTCAGCCTAACTGTTCTCCTTGTGTTACTATGCAAACATAAAACTGCAAGCCAATTTCATCTGTCCTCAATTTCTTTTTCCCCAAATGGTTTCAGCATTGTTAGAAAGGGAAAACAGTTTGAAACATCTTAAAAATTATTTGGGAAGGGAGGGACTGTCCTGCATTTTTTTGGATGGTTTTGCCAGTAAACTGAAAATCAGCCTGTCATACACTGGTTGCCATAAGTCACAAAAGAAGGAATAATTTTAGTATTTGTTAAACATGCAACTTAATGGAGGGAAAGCAAAACATTTAAAGCATTGAAAGAAAATCAGTAAGCCTAACTTTTATTGTATTTATCTGTAGCTCAGTCAAGTGGATTATTTGGAATTATGCTGAAGATGCTCAGAGAGCTGGGGTTTAGCTGGTCTGGGATTTATTCATGCTTCTTTCCCTGTGTGGGAGATGCTCGCTGTAAACATCCACAAAGTAAAATATTGTTTAAACTGAGCTGCCTTTGTAGAGCAGCACAAAACCACTGCACAAAGTGAGGCGCAGTGAGAACAGCCAAGCGTAAGGCAGCTTCTGTGTCTGAAGGTTGCAGATCATAGGGTGCATGACCCAATTCACCACCCTTGATCTCAGATTTGCTCCACTGCCACTAAAAAGTCTTCAGCTATGTTACTATTGTTTTCTTCTGGCTGGAGTGTGGGAGGAAAACATTTTCATGCAAGATTAAATTGGTTCCAGATGGCTAAGCTGGACTCTCAGACGTAACTCCTGTTCAGGTTTTCATTATCTCCAATCTCAGACTCCATGGTGTGCTCTGTTTTGGCCTCAGCAAACCTAGGCTGGTACCTGTGCAGAGCAGGGCTGCAGAAAGCACTTCCTTTGCCAGTCTCCTCAGTGGCATCCCCTTGAGTGGGTGTTGCTTGTCCTTGATGGTGCAGCTTCTCAGTGGTTATTCCCCTTCCCTAACTCTACTGCTCCCTCTCTTTGCCCCTAACAAACTTTCCTCTCTCATTAGGTATCAGGAAGGGACCTTCTGCTTCATCTTGACCCATGATGTAAACCTCTGTCACCAATTTTCAAACCAGGTCCTTGACACTTATTTCTCTGCTTGGAGGATGCTCCCTGTAACCACCTACAGAGCTACTTTCTGTTCTTTTATAGTCCTTTTGTTATTCCCCCTCCCTCACTTTGATAGCAGTAAGAGACATGGTGGCAGCCAGATTGCAGATGTGCTGTAGCTCACTGCTTCTCTGTAGAAGAAAACCAGAAGAAACCTTCTGCAGAAAAAAACCTTCCTCACAGAGGAGAGTTTCAGGGAATGTGTATTTTTCACCTTCTTCAAGTTTTATAGTATATCCAGTGGTGATGGTTCTGTTTGGAGGTAGGAATATCCTGCCTAAATGTGCTAGGGATCAGCCCATTCACGCTGCTTCTGGTGGACGTCCAGTGAACCTTTCTTCCATCTCCTGAGGTCAGATAGACCTTCATGAGGCTTCCAGCGCACAGGCACGCTCTCTGGGCAGCATGTGAGCTCCCTGAAGCAGTCACACATCTTTCTTGGATGGTAACCACTTGTGAATAATGGACCACCGCAGTGAGGCTTGCTGATGATCTATTATTCAAATGACAGCAATACCCGAAAAAGAAAAAGCCACGCTTGGATTCTGTATAATCACAGGATAGCAATCAGCCCCTGAACGCACGGGTGGCTGCTTCCCTGGCACCGCATGTCTGGTAGAAGAATGCCAGGCTTGCAACCCTTAATTAGTACTCAATAAACTGAAAAGGTGTAATTTACACTTCTCATTTACCTCAAGGAGAGAGACCTATTCTTCTTGCTGCGTCTGCGCCTTCCCCTTCTTCAGGCCTTCTTGTTTTCCCTCTGCTTTCAACGGCAATGATACAATGGCATTTTTAAGCTGAGCGAGACAGTTCATTTATTATGATTGGTGGCACTGTTCTTGCAGCAAGCTAGCAAAGCCCAAATCACGTGTCTTTTTACATATACCACTGTGCTAAATCGATCCAGGAGCTGTATTTCAGTGAAATGTGCAATGCAGCAAAGGTGGTATCCTCCGATGGCACAGAGTGCCCCACTGGAGTGAGGCTCCATTTGGCTGTGTTTAACCTGATGAGAACATGGTCTTTATACACTTTATGTAATTAAATATTTCAGGTTGCTACATCTATCCAGAGAAACACAGCCCCATTGCTACAGGGAAGGTTATGTTCTTGTTGTTAAGTAAAGGCTGAGGACTTGGGACTCCCAGTCTGATGCTGGTTGTTTCAATCATCCTTTCCATAGTTTAGGAAATCTGGCAATGTATATGTCTCCTCTCTTTAAAAGCAAGGTTGTACATACAAAATGAGGCCATGCATGTATACACATCTCTGTAGTCCCTCAGCAGTGTCAAGAAACTCAATTATTTCAGTGCCTGGGATGATGAATTGTAGCTCACAACCTCACTGTACAACTGGATACCAGTCACCGAGCAAGCACCATTAAAAAAAAGTCTTCAGCCACAGAGAGCAAAAAGGCTTTAAAACTGTGTCTTTATGTCCAGCAAAAGTACAAAGAATATTGAGAGGATTTATTATTCATGATACAAAAAAGTCACTAGATGTAATTGCAAGAAAGTTAACGCAGAGAGCAGTTTTATAATATAAAACATATAAAAGCTTAAGAACAATATATAAATGTTCTTTTTGTCCCAGAACATTTTCTGAAAAACTATTTCAAAATACTCTTATTCTGATACTGTAATAATTCAACCTCTTTCAAGAAATTAATCCATCCACTTACATCTCTAAATACTCTTTTATTCAGCCTTAAAAGTGCTCTTAAATTAACTATCATTAAGCTTTTCAGCCTTGTCATTGTCCTCGTGTTACCATGTAGGCATAAAAGTGTCAGACCATTTTAGCTGACCTCCAACAAATGAAGCAGTATTGTGGATAAAGACCTTGAAAATCACAGTTAAAGCTCTTGTTGACTTCAGTAGTGCCAAGGGTTCATCCAGATGTTCTTCTTTAACACAGGGCCTTTCTGAAGCTACTAAAGCATTTGATCATAAGTAGCGAAGTACATGCTGATGACCTCCAGCTGAGATGCGGATCCTTGCATAGTGGATTTCAGCCTCTTGGCAATAGATTTGCATTTCTTGGTTGCTCTTTAACCCAGACATACCTGTAGACAGAAGATTGACAGCCTGGTCCCCACTGGAATGGCACAGACCAGTATCTGAATGGCAGGTTCAGCAAATGGTGAGAACTGGTGGTGTGCAGCTGCAAAACTCTGTAGGGCAGTCTTCATACATCACAGAAAGTGACCTGGAGCTATCTCTTCTACTGATTTTGTATTACTATTTCCAAATGTGACCGTGGCATCTTCAGAAGCCACAATGTGATTTAAGTGTCTAAGTCTCCTCAGGTCCTTAGGTTTCATTCCTGAAAGTCTTGAAACGTCTCCAAGCACTGCGCAGAGGTTCTTCCCCATTAGTTGCCAGAATTTGGTAGAGCAAAGGAATGTTGAAATTGAGATTATCCACATATTTAAAGGTGTCTGAGCTGGTATCAGCCTTTTATAGAGAAGAGATGCTGATCCTTTTGCAACTCCTCCTGGATCTGAGTGCTGGCTAATGCAGATAGGCTTCTTTTTCTGGGAACACAGCCATTGTGTCTGAGCCTATGAAACATTAAAACACAGGCAGTTTTGTATGAAAACAAAACAAAAGAAACCAAACAAAAAAATGCTAGGTTGCCTTTCAGAGAGCTTTACACAGTTCTGTGGTATCCAGATACCTCTGCAGGATCCACTGTGAATCCCACTCATCCAATGCAGGCAAGTCACCAGGGCTCCCAGGGCCCAACACCAGATGAAGAATTTAGGGGTTTTATGTTGGGTCTTAGTGATCAGAAAGCTCCTCCAGTCTCCACTGGCCATAGAGGTATAGTGGCTGATGCAGCAGAGAAGATGGGTTTGCAAAACTCAGCTATTTGGTGATCGCAGAAGGAAATCTTTTATATGGACTTGCAATTTTGCCTTTTACTTTGATGGGAGAGAAAGGTGGTTTTTTTTTCCAGTCCCAAGCTTTCAAATATGGAACTGAGATAAAAGGAAGAGAGCTTCAGGGAAGGGAGGATCAATCAGTTTGCAATATATTTCATTATTTAAAAAATTAATTCTCTTTCTGCTAAATTAAGCTGAATCAGTAGCTTAGTTTAATTCTGCCTACTGTAGTGAAATCCATCCTCATTTTCTGATCGCTCTCCTACCCTGCAGTGGGAATCATTCTGTGAGGCCAATCTTTGGTCTAACAAAAATAAGCAAACATAAATGCTTTGATTGTGACCATTTCCTTTAGAAACCCAGTGCCTGCAGGAAAATAACAATGAGTTTTGATCCATGACACATCTGAAGAACAAAATGATATATTCATGCTAGTGGTTTGCATCTGTGGAATGACTTACATAGGCATGTTCATTTTTAGATAATTTGACTTTGGAGACATTTTCCTCTGTTTCACAAATCAGTTAACTCTTTTTTTTTTTTTCAACAAAGGAGTCATTCTACATCTTCCAGGATTTTTTAACATATATTATAGCTCTTCTGTTCCAGAATTGCCTTTTAGTTAATGGACAAAGTTTAATAATACTTATTAATCTCATCTCAGCCCATTAAGCTTTGTGAGTAATACAGTATAAGGCTGTGATATGAATTAAATAAACATCTGAGAGATTGTTTTCAGTGAATGCCAAGATATTTATTCTAAATAAATAATAAGCCAAATTGATTTATATTTTTAATGCTTTCTGCTTAAAAAAAATGTTTTAGCTCAGGCAAGTAGTTACTAGTTTAGAATGTAAAAATAATTGGTAAAAAGCTAAAAAAGTCTTTTCGTTTATGGGGAATAACAAAACATGTTTTTTTCTCCTAAGACTGTCTGTGGAAATTTTATATATCATTAAATATTCCCAGTTTTGAACATTCAGCTGCTTTTGACTGGCAACATTACTTACTTCCACCTGGGATGTTTCACACAGTAGTCACCTCAGGATGTTGTAAGGAGCAGAACTGCCATGACAGAATTCTGTGCAAAGCAAACAGATTCCAGCACAAGTCAAAAAATAATGATGAGGACTCAGGTAGGGAAATTATTGCAGTGGTGACTCTATGTGTGGCAAGCCAGGTGTATTTGTGCAGATGATCCTCTTAGCACCCAGGGGAAGTGGAGGGTATAGTTAGGAAGAGGTCTCCCTTCTCCCCTTCCCCTTCCCCTTCCCCTTCCCCTTTCCCTTTCCCTTCCCCTTCCCCTTCCTTTCCCCTTCCCTTCAGTTCCTGAGCATTTTGCCATCTTCAAAGCTCGGATCATCACAAAGCCACTCTAAGGAAGAAGATACTAACACATAAGTGATGGCCAAGTGCCACAGAGTTTTGTATCTGTGGTGATACCATCTCAAACATTTCAGTCAGGCTTCAGCCACCAACTCCTGCTTCCCATCACCTTCTCAGCTGTGCCTCCTCAGCTGCTTTTAGTAAAATTGGTAAAATTATATCAGTTAATTGATCCAAGATAAAAGTAACCCTGCATGAAAAGGGGTAAGACTTGGTTTTCCATCTAAAGCAGTACCCTGGTAGGACTCATCGCTCAGCCCCACAAACAGTGGTGGCAGCATGTCACCAGGACACGTTGGTGCAGCAGAGCCTGGAGTGGACATTGCATCTGAGGAACATGTAGGAGCAATCAAGCACCATGCTGGGTATCCACATTTACGGGACTGTGCTGAGACCCTCCTTGCTGGAAGTGAAATAACCTTAATTTGGTTCACTGAAAGTCCAGCGAACAACCGCATACCGCAGTCTGCTGTGGTTTAATGAGCTATTTTACACATTTACCTCTGGTTAATGCAGATTAATTTCCTGAGGATGTGCCTGTACATGAAGTTATTTTGGAAAGGCAGCCCCTGGGCACTCTTGTACATGCAGTTCTGCTCCCAAAGATGCTTCCAAAGCCCTGCATTTCCTCCAGCCCTGGGGGGGGTCCTTCCTTCTCCTACTGTGGGGTCCAAAGGCATGGAAGCTAAGAGGGCAATCCCAGGGTATTGCTGGGGGATTGGATTTACACCCCCTCCACTCAGATTGTTCTCCCTCTGGTGCCTCATCAGGGGACCAAGAGCCTGGCACACCCAAAAGATGTTTCTGGCCAGGGTACAACCTGACCCACTGCAATTTAGAATGGAGCTTCCTTGAAATTACTTCATTGTAACTTTGTCAGTACCAAATGAATCCACCATAATTAGTGCATTCAGTGTGAATCCCAGTGGAAGAAATAATGATTTCCAGTTTATTCAAAAAGGTTGCTATTTTCCCTGACAAAAAAATATGATGACCTAAAAATACCAGATCTATTTCTCATTACTTTAGTGACTGTAATGATAGACTGTTTGGAAGAAACACCAATTTTCCTGTCTACTGCTTTTGACACAACAACAATTAGTCATAAGCAATGAAAAAAAATACTTGCATTAGTTAAGAAGTGAGAAATACACAAATGTTTTTCCGTTCATAGCTGCTGCAATATTATGTGGTTTTATTAGTCTGACTTGATTTGTAGGAGCAGGAATTTTGAAAACATACTATATCAGAATTCAAACCTGTTGATAGTAAATAGGCAAAAGAATTGTATTTCATCAGGACAGGAAAAAAATACCTTGGTAGCATCCAGGTATCACATCATGTAATGAAAATAACAACGCAGTTGTCAGGAAACCACAGCCAGCCTTAGGATAGTAGCATTTTCTCCTTACAGAGAGAGAACATAATCATATCATATTACCTCTATTTCTTGTCACTATGTTTGGTTGCTATATCTGTAGTTATTCAAGTAAATATATAGTAAAATACATTTTAAAATGTTCTCCTTAATCATTTACTTGATTGATCTTTATTAGCATGCTTGCTGGACATCTCTTTTATTTACCTATTTGATAAACACAAAAAGGTATTATTAAAATGGTCACTATTACTACTTTTAAAATATAAAAAACCATTAATATTTTTAAAATTTTAAGAAATTTGAAAAACATTTGCTGTCACAAGTTTACTGCATCAATTTTTGCCTTTATTTTTCCATTCTTTACTCTTCCCAAGACCTTTTCTCTCCAGACATTGCTCTTTTTGCACATGGTATCTTACACTTGCTTCGCAGCATTTTCTGCAATCCATCTTCATATATAACACATGGCGGAAGTATCTATAATTTCTCTGACAATCTTTATCTGGAGGGTAGGTACATTCTCATTCACCAACAGGTGAGTCATTGACACATGTCACCCTTGTCATACAGACCAGTTCTCTCAGGGTGAGCTGCATCTTTCTCTTAGCTCTTCCCAGCACCATGTTTTCATGATACAATTATGAATTTATATTAAACATAAACATGTTTTTGAAGTCTAGACTCCCAGGGCCACCATTTATACTGTCAACAACAGCGAGATGGTGGCTGAGGTTCTGGACTCTGTGAAGGTCCAAGCCTGTTTACTCCTCCATGTGGAGCTGGAGCCCTCTTGTGTAATGATGGGACATGGGTTATGCTATACATGCTAAGTCCCACTTTAAGAGAAGTCCTGAGCCTGGCTGCTCTGAAGCACAATATTAATCTGAGCGAAAGGTACAGCTACATGAGTAGAAGACACATGGTCATGACCCTGGCACGTGCAGCTCTGATGAGAAGTAAGGTTTGGCTACCATAAAAGTCAAAAGGAAATTTGTCTCTTGTCAATGCAAAACCAGGTTCTACCACAGCATGAGGCTATTTCTCCATTTGCTTCTTTTTCTTTTGAAGTTAGACAATTTCCTTCCTCTACTTTTTCATTTCTTACTTTTTCTAGGAGACTGAGAAATTTTGTTCTGTAAATTTTTATATCTTGGACGCAGAAGAAAATGCTTTTGTTTCATTACTGCTCAGCTTGCAGAATTTGGGTTTCCACTGTGCCTTTTGCCTTCCAGTTTCCAATTACACAGAAACACACACTATTAAAGTGCAGAACAACTTGCACTACTTGCACTTTTCTAAGCCCTGCTGCTTATAGGAGTGATTTAAACAGCACCTACTGCACCAGCTAGACAACTCAGTCTTATGACTTCATATAGATAGTGGGTGTCATCTGGTATTAATGAAGCTTAATTCATTCACCTCATTTTCCTTGTTGAGTTCCCTCAGCAACAGGCCCCAGATAACAACTGAATGAGGATGGAAACTTTTTTGAAAAGACTCAACATTAGCATGGCCCAAGCTGTCCAAGACAGAGCCTACACAAATCCTGCCAGACATATGGGGGCCCCATCTCAGAGGCTCCTGGGATAGGGAACAGGCTTTACGTAACATCAGAGTTAGAAGAAATCACTAAAATGGAGAACTGCCTGCACACCTCCTCCCTGGGGCAGGGTTTAAAATGCTTTATGAAATAAGCATCGCACTCCGTTACTGGTGAAAAGCTGAGTTCTTCAAAACTAATTTTGTTTTTAATCACAGAGCTGCTAGCTTCTCATATGGACAAGATAGGTCTGATTATAGGTCATGAAATGGATGTATAGGAAGGTTTCCAGGCCTCCTGAGCCCTTCTCTCAGCTTATAAAACCCTTTGAAGTTAAAACAAAAACAAACATCTAATTATCTTAAGAAAACCCTTGTGAACAAGGGGCCTTACCATCAGAGAGGAAATTTCACCCATCATGTATTCTGTGCTGGTATTCCCATGGAAAATATTTATCTGCACACTTTATAAGGCATCTTCCCTCTGAATGACTTCTGGAAGTCTTCAAGTGAAGGTTCGTCTGTATCAGGAGCCCAGGACACTATGTTTTTTCTCTTGGAGCTTCTTATTTTTATTGTGGTCCCTACTGAAGTGTTGCACTGTTGTGATATTCTCTAATAATATCACCAATCATGAAATATTTGGTTTAAGAAATGTAATGGGAAAACCTTACATTTATTAAATTCATCAACAGTTTAGACTATAAGGGAAGGTGGCCTGGATTCACACAGTAAAATGAAACACCTGACCCCAAATCCAGATTGTACACCAAGAGAGATGCAAGTGTTTGGGCAAGAGCTCTCTGTTGGCACTAAATTCAGGCCCAATGCAAACAGACCAAACCATTTATCAGGTGCTAAGTAAGTTCCAGGTGCTCAGAGGTACTTCTAGTCAAAGAGAGAAAAGCAATTTCTGTATCTCAGTGGGTAAACAAGTGATCTCAAATCTGTAAGTTGCCACTGCTGCAGATACTATTATTTTTCACTAATCTGGAAAATCAGGTCAGCTATGTGAATCCTTCATGATCAGTGCACCCAAAATTGAAAATCACAGAGATAAGTAACAAGACACACGGACTCTGTAGGGGTCACCAGGCATGCTCAAGAAGCTCGTTGGGCTTAAAAAGGCAGTAGTAGAATTATCTGTCCTCCTGAAGGCAGGAGGTGGACAGGTGTCCTCCTTCATGAGGACAGAGGTGGCTTGGTGAACAGGGTAGAGTTGTCCTGTTCCCTCCTATATCCCAACATTTTAGGCTAACTCTGAAATTTTACACTGGCTGCACCCTCTCCTGGTCCTGTGGGGTGCACGATGTACCCCAGGGATGCAGATGGTGAGCAATAGGAGGTGAGGTGGAACGTGATTTGGCTGACTGTGCCACTCTCCATGCTGCTGCAGAGCCATGCTGGCCACGACTTAGCTGTTGTCTTAAATTATGTTGCCAGCCCCAGGGGCTGTTCCAGTGGTGCTGAGCTGCTGCCATCTTGGAATAAATGCCAAAATGCCACTGCCAGCCAGTGGGGTGACTGCGGGAAGATGCAGTAGCTGTGTGTCCCCTGGGGGCTTCCCAATGCTGGAGAAATCCTCAGAGAGGCAGATGAACCGTGTTAAGGGCTGATTTGCATGTCAGTCACTCAAACCACTACTTCAAAGCTAATGATCTGGTTCTTAGCATCTTTGAAAATATCAGTTGCTACCGAAAATCATAAACAGAAGTTGTGTGCATCCCAAGCAGCTAATGCCCATAAAAAGATAATGTAGCATAAAAGGGATTGCCAAAGAAAAGGATGCACCCATTCGAAGCTCTCAACAGCAGCTGAACTCCAAACTGATTGGCTTAAAATCAGCCCCAAAGGCAGCTGAGAGCAGTTCCATACATCCCATGTCACACGTCAAAATTTCATTGTCTGAAATGGAAACAGTCCATAAATTGCAAGGCAGTGCAAGAGCATGCCAAGCAGAGGATCATTAATTGTGTACTAGAAGAAATAACCTTTTTAACAAGCAAGTTTATAGGGTCTACTGTAACCAAAAGGAAAAAAAAAAGCAACTCTTTGTTGTTATCTGTCCTTGGAACTATTTGCCTTTGTCTGTCCTGCCCTTGGAAATCTCTGAGTTTCCTTCTCAGCGTAATCTTTAATTCTCTTTAGTAGCTGGAAAGCTGGTGTTCAGTTTGATAATGCAGAAGGTACAGAATCCTTCGCTTTGCTGAATGAAGCACTGACAGGAGCATCTGACCCAAGGCCCTGAAGTAAGCAGGTATATGCTACATAACATATCTTTCACTTGCTAGAGCAGCAGCATTTTTGCTATTCTTCAAGCCTTTTTTCAATAAGATTCAAGATAACTTTATCTGTTGGGCTTGCTGTACCAAGGATACGTTGAGGATCATGTCACATCAGGTGTCTCCCTAGGAAGATATGGGTTATTTCTGAACTGTGAAAAGGAATAAACTGTCCACCGTGTGTATGTATGCATACATGTGTCTGCATATTATGTGTAATATTATAACACCTGTTTCTTGCAGATGGAGGTGTTGACTCTGTGAGTGCCTATGCATCTACATGGGAGGAAGACAACTGATGTAGCAGTGATGAACTTACATGTCAAAAGTGAGGCGTGTGCATGCTTGTAAACTTGAAATACAGAAGAAGAATACACACACACACACACACACACACACACACTCAGGCAGAAGTAAAGAAAGCCTGGGGACATTTTGAGATTGACAGCATGCCAGACTCTCTGGAGAGCTGGTTGGAGGAGGGTTTGTTTTTTTAAAACTTGTAAAACAAGAATTCTCAGAAGGCAGCCAGTCTGCAGGCAATTAGGAGGAACCTGCAGTACCTCTACGTGGGGCGCTTGTCTTGTCCGGAGGCAGCGTGCAGCCAGGTGGGCAGGGGTGTTGTCACACATGCCAGTGCAAATGGGACAGCAAGATCACCCCAAACTGCTGCCTGAGTCCCTGCTGTGTTGCCCCACTGGAGGGTTTTCAGTGTCATTTTTGTATGCAGACCAGCCAAGGGGCTTCACACCTCCATGCTGTGCCCAGGAAGAGGATGTTGTTATACTCAGAAATAAGAAACTTCTGTCTTCTAGCAGCCTTTAAAAGTTTCCCCACAGTCTTTAAGACCCAATAAAACTGTTAGCACCTCCTCAGATATCCTATTTTCTCATACCATCTTTCAGGTGTGCTGTATGGGCTTCCCTGTTTAGTGCATGCAGGATACATTTTAAGAGCCTCGTGAATTATTTTGGGTAAAGCAAGAGGAAGCGAACTCTTGGCTTCTGAGAGAGGTTTATGTGACAAGCAGCTCTACAAATGGATATCCTGGACCTCAGCCTGATCCTCTGTCCTTCCCAATCTCCTTTTCACTTAGATATGATTTCCAGGCATCAGCTGGAGCATGTGAAGCAGGGGGCTCACTGGAGCGGCCACCCCAGGCAGGGGGAAGCCTGGGGTGGATCCCTGGGGTCTCCTGCCCTACTTGGCACAGAGTTCAGGTACAGCTGAAGATGGAAAATAGAGAAACCAGGGAATATTTAGAAACATGAACAAAGGATGTTAAGGAAAGTGGAGCACAAAGACGACATCCACAGGCAGCTTTTGCAGCAGGAAAAGGAAGGTCCTGTAGATGCGAGCTCATCAGCTTTACCAGATTACATGCCTGTATTCCTCAGGGTTTGTTTCACTTTTGCAAATTCTGGGTTTTGTTTTGAGCTTTATTGCTCCAAAGGGATAAAAATTAGAGAGCCAGCTTTAAAAAAAAAAAATCTTTCCAACATGGTTCCTATATGAGAATTTTTTACCTTTCTTTTCTTGGCACTGCAAAGACCAGCATAGATTTAATTACATCTATTTACTTTGCATTAGCATATCCCTTTTCCCTTGTTGAATCACCATACATTGCTTCCTCAGTTTAGGATTTCTTGTACTTCAGGAATTAGCACAGAAAAGATCATGCCTTGCAGAGGGCAAACAGTATTAGAGCTACCTTGCAAAAAATTACTTTCTCACACAAACAAGTTTTTGCAGGTATTTTTCTCTTTTGGACAATTTTCTGTTTTTTCAACTTGAAAATAAAATGTTTTCATTAGCAATTATGAGTTTGAGTGCTTTTCTTAAAGAAAATAATGCAGTGTACTTTTTATTCCTTTTCCCCAAACCTGTTGAAAAAAACTGGCATAATAAGCTACCTAGGCACTCATCTTGCATAAGCCCCAGTGGGAATAAGATATCTAAGAGTTAGACATCTAAATAGCCTAACTAATTGCCTCCTGACAAAGAGATTTTCTGGAATAAGCCATTCAGCCCACATGATTGTCTTCACCACCTTCAGAGAATACCATTACAGCTGCCAGAGGGCTTCTAGGCCTGGTAGAAGCTAAGGGCTAATTGAGGACAGAGGGATTGCTAAATATCTTGATTTTTGTGGATGATTTTCTGCTTTCCACAAGCTTTTATGTACAGAATTAATCAGCTTAAAGACAGACGAGCAGATGCAATATTAGCACTTTTCACAGGGACAGCATAGCTCCAATGTAAGGTCAAACAAGCAGGAACCAGGGTAAAACAGGAAGAAACGTGGCTTCCAGCTTAGCCAGAAAGAGCTGCAGTGATTGTCTGCTCTGGTGGGGGCAAACCCAGGGCTGTAGGTGAAGATGAGGTTTATTGGGCCCTCAGATCCACCATGATAAAGGGAGATCAGGCTGGCAGTCACTGGAGGCAGGGACTGAGTGGTGCCAACACCACTGGGGAAAAATAAAAGGATAACACCATCCTACTGAAGGCATGTTTAAAAATATAATATGGCTCTGAAAACCACAGCTAAAGAATGTATTGTTTTAGCTAATTATATGTTAAGAACTGTATTCCCAGATACAACTAGAGCCTAGTTTAAATTAGCATGTTGCTTGATAATTAGGAAATTTGCTACAGTAAAAAAAACACAACTACCCAAAGCCAACATTGTAAAAACAACTTTGTGAACAGTCCTTGACTGTTTGTTTAGGGCATTAATTAGAGGAACTATGTCACCTATATTCTGCTAAGCCAGTGGTGGTGTGAACAGAAACAGCAACTGCTGGTGAGCAGCTACAACAGAGAATTTACTTTGTATGAAAAGAGAGAGCATTAGATGCACAGTATAATCAATCATTGTGCACCTCATCTATTTTCAGTAATCTTAAACTGATATGTATATGATATAGCTAGAATTGCTACTGACTCTAAGTTTCAAATGAGAGGTGTCATGCAGATAAGTCCTGTCTGGACACAAAGGGGAGGAATTAACTTTCAGCAAATCTGGTCCTATTACCACAACCTTCCATCTCATCCCTTTGGCCTCCCATTCTGGAATATATCAACACCTTTTTTTTCAATCTATGAAGCCGTGGGCATGACAGACACCAAACACTATTCTAGGGCTGCTTTTCATTCCTTTTTGGCTTATTTCTGGACCCCTTTTGGGGAGTGGAAGAGTCCCAACAGTGCCATCTGAGAACACCTTACCTGTGTGTGATGCACAGTTGTTTAAATCCTGCCCCATTGCTTGCTCAGATAACCTCTTCAAGCATTGACCACCCCAAGCTTACTGTAGGAGTAAGTCCTTTTGTTGCTTACAATTTTACTGCCCTTTCATGTAAGCATCGTTCTGTTCCTTTATTACAAATTACAGTCAAGGGAACAGATTGATCTGTGTTAAACCCATCATAATCAATCAAGTTCCCACTACATTGTCTTCCTCCTGAAGATACCCATTCCCTGGGTTTGTATTCTCATTAGTTGTTTCACCAAATCTCTAACTTTGATATTCTTTCTAGGATCTTTTCTGCATTATGTTCTTTCTTGAGATGAGGAACAGTATTGAAGAAAACATTAGATACATTATTTATATATATATATATACACATGCATACTGTTTGAACTACTCAGTTCAGTACTTGCTATCTCTAATCTGTTTTTATGAGTATTTGATCAGCATTAATAGATGATGTTCACTGCTGCTGTACACTTCACTGATACCTAGAAATTCTTACAGTGTTTTCCATAGACCCAGCCTAGAAACCAGTAACATATGAATACATGACCTTTTTTTTCCAATATATCTAATCGAATAAAAACCTCTGGTTTCAATTACATACATATTGCCCAATATATTAATATATTTAAATTATTTAAACAATTTTGTTTTAATTTCCCTTAACTTCTACTAATCGTAATTACTTAGAATCATAATTCCTCAGTTTATATAGCAGGCATAGCAGGAGGGTGTGAGCACCAGATCTGCTCAGCATGAGACCCTAAGTTGTTACCTCTGTGGTGATGAAGGGCTACGTGCTGTATGCACCATATTTCTAATTCTCTGATGCTAATGTACATTGGTGTTTTAAATGGGAAGACACGTGTGGGAAGGAAAACATAGGACTTTAATGGAAAAGGATCTTCTTATCTGGGTAAACAAGAGAGAGGAGTTGAGAAGCAATACAAAAGAGGAACAGGAAGAAGAAAAGTGGGCAGCGGATTTTTCAGTTGAGGGGATCATTTACCCTGATGCCACACTGTCACACAGGCAGTAGTCAGAACAGTCGGTCCATTGGGCCAGTGCTGCTGAGAGCGGTGGGCCGTGGCACTGCCACTTCCCACAGCATGACCTGCAAGGCAGGCTTCATTTCGGGGCTGGTTCATTTTGAGCTCTGCACGTGAGCAATTACCACAACTACAGACAAACTGGTGCATGGCTGGTTATGGTGACAGGGCAAAAAAAGCCACAAGAGATGCTTAATGCTTGGATGTGAACCACCAGCTTCGTTCCCTCCATGAATTCCTTGAGGTGACTTTGGGTGCGTGCAGCAGTGACATATGCTTTCAATCTGAAACCTGTGTCTTTGAGGAGACACGCACATAAACTTACTATAACCAAATAAAATGTGACCATCTGTCTCTTACCCGTCAGGGTTTCTCACTGACCCCCACTGGAGGGGAGGACAGACATATTTTGCAAAATGCTTTTCTACTGCAACAACCTCAGTAGAGGCCAGCAGATGCAGCAAATACCCTTGGTAAGCAGCAAGATAAGGATTACAGAGGGCAGACAGCCAGAGGCCCTTAGGTCCTGCCAGGAGTTTCTCAGGGTGCCGGTTCAGGTCTCAGAGTGCTGTTCCATTTTTAAGTGCCCTCAAGAGTCAAGAAGGAGGATGGCAAATTCATGCCCGCCATGCCTACGTAAGAAGCATCTCTGATGCAGCCCCCGCATTTGCTGCCTGACATTGGGTAATGTAAATACTCTCCCCCTTCATGGACATCCTAAAAAGACACCTGCCTGCTTGCTATACACAAATTTCCCCTCTCTTTCTGCTGTTTAAGTCATGTCCCATTCTTCATTTTTTGCTTTTTACCTCCAACATTTACTTCAAGTCCTTCAGATTTATCTTCATTAAAGAACACGATCTTTGTGGCTTTTACAACACACTTGTGGCATGGGTCATACGTTTTGAATATATGCAGCCAAAAGCTACCCAGGAAGCTAACAATATTGAAAAATTAATTACTTCATACTGAAAGGAGTTCTGCTTCTCAGGGATACTCATCAGGACGGACAGAGCAGAGGATTCACTTCAGAGGAGAGACATAACCCGGGGCTCTCAATGCAATTCCTACAGATGTATCCTTCAAACATGGCTTTGCCAAACCAACTTCCTTGTGTAAATACCAAGTTCATCATATTAATTATACTGTAAAATTCATATGCACTTGCCTAATATTTGCAAATGATCTCCTCTCAGCAGTATCCTTCTGGTTTTTATTCCTTTCTGAACTGCACACACACATTTTGCGGCCTGTAAGAAGGTGTACGATAAAAAGAAGTTTAAATACCAGCTGACCCAAGCCCATACACATTTGGAGACAGCTGCAATTTATTCAGCTGAATTCATTTCCCAACAGTATATTTAAGGGCAGAATGTAATTTCAAGGTCTAACGGCTGACAAAGTTAATGTGCACACGGGTGAAACAAAAGGTGCTGCCACCGCCGCAGACGATTCCAGTGTGGATCCATTCGCACACATTCCTGTGCTGAGATGATTCTCCTCAAGAACATGACATACTCAGCCATGTTCCCTGAGGGGTGCAGGGGCTGCTGGGGGGCACAATGGGGCATGGGGGGACTGAGGGGAGGAGAGGAGGGGGTGAAGGTGTTGGGAGCCAGAGGCTGGAGGACAAGGGAGATGAAGGGGAGAGGAAGGTGTTCAGGAGAGGGTCTGGGCACAGAAAACACCCTTTTCTGCATTAATGGGAAGAGAGAAGAGACAAGAAGCAAGGGGCGGGGGGGAGAAGACAGGGATTAACTGTTGGTTATAATCCTCAGTCCTGCTTCTGCAGCAAGGACAACACACAGATGCCACATAGTTGACTTTTCTCAGCCTGGAAAGGTACCATCGTTTGATGGTCTTGCTGCAATAAAGCTGTTTTCCCTTCTAGGGATACTGGCTGGCTCCTCATTGCCAAAATCTGGCTGAAAATCAGTTTAAAAACTGAGCTCTGCTTTTTTTTATGCTTTTCTCTCATGAAAACTTCTATTCTCACTTGTGATTAAAGCTGGGAGCTGAGCAAATGCTGAGACAAAAGGAAGCAGTTGTTTAAAGTATTCTCTGTGAGAGAGCTGGAAAAGTATATTTTGGGCTGTTCCAGCCCAAACAATCTTCATTTTGCTAAACTGAACTGGGAAAGCTTTCAGTACCGAGGGCCAAAGCAAATCTCTGTGTACTTGTTATGAATGAAAATTCAGTTTATAACTAAAGGTTCGATTTGTATTTAGTAAAGAAAATGAAACCAGCACTGAAACATCAAGGAAAGCTGCACTTCAATTTTGGGGATGCCACAAATGCAAAGGGCCAAATCCATGAGGGGATGTTGGGACAGATCTGAAAGCCGATCCTGTTGCATGAAAGGGAACGTGACACCTTAACCCCAAACCCTGAAATGCTCAGCTGAACTCCGCAGCACCTTGTGTGCTACCAGAAATCTCTCCTGCTCTCACCACTTATCCTACTGAAGCTATTTCATCCTATGGAAAAGAAATTGGGATGCCTTATGCCCAAGGTCACCCTTCTCGAGGGATGGAGCAGCCACTGTGAATGCACCACCACAGACCACCTTTTGCTGGAAATATTCAGTGCTGAACCCGCAGCAGCCTCAGCCAGAGAGCAGCATTGTGCAAACACCACACTGTGCACCATGTCCTTTGCATGGCTTTTTGGGGGAGAAGGTCTCTGAGACCTGTGAAGGTTGTGTCATACATGCCCTGGGCCAGAGATGCCGTGGCTGTGTGAGAAGCCCGTCAAAGCTATGAACCATCACATCAGAGAAATGAATGCTAATCTGGGTTTCAAATGCTGTCGCATGGGGCTGTAGGTGACTGAGGTCCTGTTTAACCCGAGCAGAGAGCAGCCAAGGGGTGGAATGCTAAGCACAGCAGCAGGTGCAGATCCAATGACAGATAAAATAACCAGGTCAGCAAATTCACAGCAAAACCTTGAATGTTTTCTGTGCTGACCCAGCCACAAAGCCTTGTATTAAAGAAAAAAGTCAGACCTAGGAAAGAGAAGAAGTAAAACCGAGGAAGGTAAAGCTACTGGAACAAAATTAAAAGCTACAAGCTGGAATAGAAAGGTTTACAGTGCGTTCATCCCAGGACCTCCTGATGGGACTGAGAGGTGGAGGCGATTCATTGACACAGGGGTGCTGCCACCAGGGGCCCTGCACCCTGCAGCAGGGATGGGGATGCCCTGGGCCAAAAAGCTGGATCAATGGCTGGGAGACCCCCTTTTCCCTGCTTTCCTGGAGGCTTGCGGGGAGATGTTGATTCTAGCAATTTTGTGTCCCACCAAAAGCCAGAGCTTAAGGCTGGCTTCTCAGCCTCTGTGAAACTAGGCTAGTGCAGCAAGGCAATGATAGCCTGTGATGCCTGGAAGCCATCACCAAAACTATGACCTGAGGTCACCCTCTGAGCACAGGGGTTTGGGTAGTGGTGGTGGAATAGACACAAGCTGAAAAAAAACCCAACTAGTGAAGACTCATTTTGCAGAGAAGGTTGTACAAAACAAGGATTTTAAAACAGTTCTCCCTCCTCATGAAAGTAATATTATCTATACAAAAAAGGCAATCACCTGGTCATGATAAAAATCACATTCATAAATGGGAAAGTGAGCAACTGCTAATACTCACTCTGAAAGAGAGGGAATGCAGCTGCAAAGAAAAAAAGAAAATATGCAAGGTATAAAGCAAGAAACTGGAAGCTGGTGATGGCTAAGAAAGATATAACGGTTCATAAACTCAAATTAAAACACTTCTGAGTAACAGAGATGTCTGCCCCGAGCACCATGGCCTTGATGTTGCACTCAGAGCCGCAGGGTGGATGACAGCGTGCTGACTTTCATGTGTACCCTTGTTGCCTGTCTGCCTTCATCTGCCAGTTGCAGACAGCTACAGAGGTAAAGTCCTTCGTAACGGGCAGGGGATCGCCTTAATTTTCGAACTGTCCGTTGCACAACTCTGCCTTTGTCTTCCATGAGGTTTCTAAGTGCTGCAGCCGTATATAGAGAAAGCGGGGAAGCGCTTAATATCCACTACTGAGATTCACAATTAGACATTGTAACAGTACAAGCAGTCTAATGGTTTGGGGAGACTGATTATGCCATAAAAAACATCATTAAAATGTTGGATTTAAAAGAAAAACTCTTAGCCCTGGAAAACTCATTAAAAAGTCATTATTAGGTGGGACTGCCATAGCAGAAGGAGGTGGGTATTTGGGTAATGGACCTTGCATAGGCACAGAAGGACCTCCTGGTGATGCCATTACGATGCAAGATTACAATGGCTAAACAATTTCAGTGCCAATCCATGGAGACCCCGTTGAGTTACAGAAATGAAGCAAGGTTCTGCTGTGCAGAAGTCCCACTACTGTTTACAAAAATAAAGAATTATGTATGTATATATAGTCTCTAGCTTTACTTTGCTCCAGAGCTAGTCTCATAAAGTGAACATCCCACCTTTTCCAGGGTTCCTGGTGCACCAGCAGTCAGAGGGTGCTGCAAATCAACGTGCATGACCAGTACAGAGGACACACCAGCAGCACACACTGGGTATGACAGCTGATTTCAGCTCAGAATGTCTTGGTAAGATATAGCGCACCTAAATACACCTAGGCACTTTTAATTTACCATTGGCAAATGGGACGGTGCCTAGCAGAGAAACACACAGCATCATACTTAGCTAGGAAAAAAAGTTTTCCCTGTCCTTATTAAATACTGAGCTGGTTATAAATGTTGTGGCCTTTGCCATGTCCTCCGATGAAGACAAGTGCACCTGGTGCACTGCAATGAACCTGACTACAATTTGCTCAGAAAGTGAGGTGGCCACAAAACCTCACATTTCCTTAGATTGCCCATGGTAGCTCACATCCATCAGGGCCTTGTTGCCAAAGAATATGCTAAAACCTGGTAACGATTGGTTTTAACCAAATCGTTTGTTGCACAGAAGCTCACAGTTGCATTTAGTGCACTTAAAGCCTTTTGATTTCTCAGATGAACCCTGTTCAGCTGTGGAGGCTGCTGGAGGGAACAGAGGGCCCTGGAGAGCTGCAGCTACAATGACAGAGCCTTAACTGGTGTGAGATGCTCTCAGCTGTGACCCTTCTACCTGTTCTGAAAATGCTCTCATTTAAATGAACTAAAACATCTTAGATGAAGATGTGCAAGTGCCTGGTCTCAAAAGTTCTTGAATCAGTAAAAGGTAAGGTAACACATAACGCTTTTCTTTCCCCACTCCCTGCAGATGTGGCAGCTCTGGCACAACAGCGGGAAGCCTGGTGCTGCATGCTGTGTGCACCAAGGGTTTTTCTGGACAACATCTGCTTCCCATTAGCCCGTAACTGTCAGTTTACATCTATTTTACGAAAAAGCAGTAACTGTACTATTGTGGTAACTGGAACGCAGTCTGGTAAATAATACCCACTTTCATGACAAACAAACTGAAGCTTCTTTTGTTTTCTATTTCCATCCAGCTGCAGTCATCAGGAAAAAAACCTGTGCAAAAGCTCAGGCAAGTTTACTGGTACACCCAGAGGAGCTCCTGAAGTCATCCGTCAGTTCACAGGCAGATTTTCCTACCCACTTCCAAATGCCCTGACAGGAAAGGTTGCTGCAAACTGGTTGCTTACCCACCTGATCCCTACCTTTTTGTGTATACCGCTGCGCCAGCAACAATTTAGAGGAGAGGACCTCATGGCTTGCTGTGCCTGTACAGGAGAGGCTCCCTCCGGATTTCAGAAACATTTCATGTGTTCCTGGAGGCAAACATTGGCCAAGGTAAGAACTACCAAACTGCACATGAAATGCAGGCTGTTGTTCCTCTTTTAAATGCTTTTTATAATATTTCAATAATGGTGTGACTAAATATATAATTAGAGCAGAGACAAGTCTCTTGGAGCATAACTGCCCAACTTAGCTCTGTCTATACTCTGAAATAGCTACATGCAGGCACAGCACTGCTTGAGGAGAAAACCTTCACAAAGAGGGGGCCTATTGGGGGACCTCCCCAAGCCAGGTGGCCCAAAAGGAGGGCTGGCCACTGGCCAGGACTTGTCCTATTCTTTGGATTAATCCCCAGAGTAACTTCAGGAAACTTTCTGGCCCTTCTGCGTTAAAAAAAAAACCAAACCAAAACACTTTTCCCTGTAAAAGATTAAGCCTTAAAATACCCATAGGGGAACACATCTTGGAAGAAAACAGCGCTACAGAACAGTGACCGGTGGCCCGAGGAGGAAGAGGACTGGATGGCAGTAAGAAATAAAACCTCTCCTTGCATTTCCGTGGGCCCCTTTCCTTCCGCTTACAATAACTGGACTCTGCAACTTAAAGCTGGTTGTGTAGAGCTGACTGCTTCATCTAGAACAAAAGTACTTGAGGTTTCCTCCTTGATTTTTCAGAGAGAAGGAGAACATTACTGTGGGAAAGCTCTCACTAGGTTTGCTCAGACCTGTGTCCATCTGTCAAATGACTCCTCAGCAAAGGGTGTAATAACCCAATTAAATTATTCATATACCCTCAGCACCTAGAAGCGCCAATTACAGCTTCAAATCCCACTGTAGTATTTAGCTGCATTAGCTTTTGCTGTCATTAAATGTTAAGAAAAAAAGGAATAAATGGGAGCTGCCTTCATGCCCTTAGGGCTGCAGGTGTGGATTGGACATGATTAGTATGTGCACAGGACTCTAAATGCAAAAGCAGGCCTGTGTTTATATACTGCTATTGTGGAACCCTATATGCCATGTGCTATATTTAAAATTGCTGATTTTAAGGGTTCAGAAAATCATGCTAGGCATAAAAATACCAGGACATTGTCTTCAAAATGATTATATTATTAACAAAATTATTTGGTTGCATTCTAATTTGAAGGTTTTCGTTACTCTTAACTCAAGTGTTTGGGGATTTTTGTGCTATAAGGAAGAAATCTTGATAGAGCAATGTAAGCATGGATCCCAGAACTTGTGCTTCTTGTAATTGCATGGATCCTGACCAGACCACCTGGATACTTTCCAATACCTAAAGGAAAGTTACTGAGAAGACAAAGCCAAGCTCTTTACAAAGGTGCAGAGTGAGAGGATAAAAAACAGAGTCACAGATTGAAATCATGGAGTTCTGCCTTGACCAAGTTAAAAAAGTTTCCCAGAAAAGCTGTGAAATCACCACCTCTGGCTCCATGGACCTGACTGCTGCATTGTACTAATATAGAAGTTGTACTAGAGACCTCCCAAGGTCCCTTCCAACCTGGATTACCCTAAGGCCCTGTGATACACACATTTTTGGTGCATGTGAGCATGTCACTATGAAAGGTGTGAATAAGCAGAATCAGTTTTATATTAAATACAATCACATTCCCCTATAAGGTCTTTTATTGAGATGTGCCACATTACTGCTACAACTTTGCAAAATTATTTTTCTAGTATCAAAGCCAAAATCTTCCCTGGAGAAAGGAATGGCCCTCATTTCACTGATCCCCAGTGAGGATGGGACAAGATTTCCTTCCTCCTCCCCGTTGTCTTTTACATTTACATGACTCTTCAGTTTCTCCTCAGTTCTCTCCTCTCTAGCTCTGACAACCTCTGTCTGTGAATCTTCCCTTGTAAGAGACATTTTATAGACTTCTGCACATTTTTTCTAGGCTCAAAGTGGTTTGCATCTTTGTTGAGAGCAAAGCCCAAACCTGGTCACACCATTCAGACTGGAGACTTCTTGGTGCAAAATAGTGAAAAATAAAACCTTCAGATGCCGCTGAGGCCATACCACTACTCACACATTCATACCTCCTTTGCCTGTTCTCTCAACTGCACAGCATTTACTTCTGCCCATTTGTGAACCATTACCAACCCTCATCCCCTTCTGGGGAGCAGCTTCCTTGGCTGCCGTTCCTCACCCAGTATCGATGCATGTGGTTGTTCCTACATCAGTGGAGCCTCTTTTTGTCTCCTTGAATCAGATTTCCTTGTTCCCAACTCTGTTTCCAATCTTTTGAGACCAGCTGGACATCCAAACCTCCTTGCGGCTCTTTGATTCTTAATGTTGTCTGCATTTTTCACAGACATACACCCATTTCCATCATCTAAGCCATTAAAACATCTGCCTAGCACCAGATCCAGGACAGACCCCTGAAAGGCAGAACGAGAGGAAGACAGACAAATTCTAATCAGCAGTTAACTTCTGAATACTAGCAGCATGAGAGTTTGCAGTTCTGTGTGGGTCAGGAGCAAGTTGCAACCCAAGCTGGAAGTCAGGGTGGTGGCTGGAGAGGATGGGTTGTGCAGAAACATCCCAATTATCCAGGGAGAGAAAAATACCAAGCAAGATAGTGAGCTAGGCTCATGTGCTCAGCACCTCCCACCCAGCACCACTGTCATATGCTCAGAACAGAGAAAAGAAAATACATTTTTGTGTATGCTAACAAATGCATGTTCAGCACTTGAAGCCACTCCTCTGTGTCCACGCAATCAGGTCCCCATGATGACAAGGTAGATATACCTGCTGTGAAATACAACTCAAGTGGCACAACACAATTATATTAGTGGCAACTGAATCTCTGGCTTATGAATATCCCTCATCAAACACTACCCAGGAAATACACAGTTTAAGAAACATTAATGAGTTTATCAAGACAACCATAACCTGAAGACAGATATTTCCTTTATTCTGTTATTCCCATATTAAGACTATACGTGCGATGGCAATGAATTTCCACTTCACACATATTCCATCAGCCTGGAAGCAGAAGCCCCTGCAGTGCACTCAATCTTCTTCTTTGCAAAGGCACCTTTTCCAGTTCAGGGTAATTTCACTAATCTGATGATGACAGTGGAACTGTGGTGCTGTAAAATACCTTCATTCCTTAGCACCAGGTACTGCTTCAGCTCTGAGTGCCAAAATCACAGTGATGAACATTTACTGTTCTACTGCTGTGAGTAAATCTGGATGTTCAGAAAAACATTCCTAATTGCGCATAGGTTTTGCTGCATTTGTGGGTATTTTACATCTGCTGAAAATTCAAGTCCAGCCTCTCAAATACAGTCACCTTCATTGTCACCAATATCGAGCTTAATGCTTCAAGTTTACTGACAAACTAGGGTAACGCCACTGGAAAATAATACCTTTGTACCTCATTTACCACAAGTGCCTGTGTTATTTGTCCAGCAGTTTTATGGGGTTACGTGGTCCTTTATGAGCTGCTAATCACTTGATTGCACTGCATTATTGCAGGCTGTGATGTTTTGTATAGCACTTCCAGGCAGTGCACTGCTGTGAGTTCTGCAGCCCCAGCTCAGAGGTGCTGCCCGGCAGAGGTGCTTGACCAGGTGTTAATACCATTTATTTCTGGTCAAGCATCAATAGAGGTAACATCCAAAGGCTATTTCTTATGTATACAGTGCTGATCACTCCAGAGCATGTCACACATACAGAGCCAGGTATGCCAAATTCAGCATCATTTCCTTGACTGCAAACACACCTCCACATGGAGTGGGCAGTGTAAAGCCCAGTCCTCCAAATGGTATAAAAGCTGCATGGTAAATATGATTTTTTTTTATCACTGTTTTCTTTAACCATGGGAACTACTAAGAAAAAGAGGATTTGTTTTAATGTTACTACTGCTTTCTAGAAAGTGAGAGGGAGAGGTATATTATCTAAATGAGGTAAATCCACTAAACTCAGGATTGCTGCTGCGATCCAGCGGCAGAGACAACACCAATAAGCTTTGTGTGACCACACAAAGCAAAATCAGGGAGACCAACCCATAGGGCAGGTAATGGGACAGATGGAGTGACAGCCCTGTCACTCCTTAGTACATTGCATACAACCCATATCCCTTCAGGTGAGAGTTTTCAACTCTGCCCTCCAAAATGTTGGCAAATCATTTGGGTTTCCTAACAGCATTCCTGGTTTGTTCTTAGTTGTCCTCCATGGACCTGGTAGACACCCCACCAAGGCCACCAGATCATGGGCTGAGAGCTACTTCTTAGAGACACTGATGGGAGGATTTCACCAGCAAACAGCACTCAGGTGAGCAGGGAGGAGGAAGGTTGTTCCTCACTAAGGCTTTCCTTCCTTTCCTCACCCTCTCGGCAGGATTAACCACATGTTAAGAATTTAATTTCTAGAACTGGCTACACAAAGGTGAATTTTGAGTTCTTGGGGAAAAGAGGGAGTCACACAGAAGTGATGAGGAGAAAGGCAATGTATTTTTCTCAGCTGAAAGTGGGAATTCACCCTCTGTCCCTGCTTATAAGCACTGACGTGAGTCACAGGACAGGCATCTTAGTGAGTGGTGCCCCTGTAGATGCTGCTGTTAAATTCCTACTCACAGTTCCCATAAACAAGCAAAATTAACAGCAACTGAAGGTTTTCCAGCATGAAGCTTCTACAAAGGCTAAAGGCTTTTGGTTAAGATGATCACATCATTTTTTTAAATCAGTGCTTTTATTATAATCCACCATATGGATTTGCCTTGGATTTAATACTTAGGGAAAAGTTTTTTGAGTTTGGAAGGAGAGCTTAGGAAATCCAGAACTTCAGCAACCAGGCACAAGATGAGATGATTTGCAATCTGTACGGGATATATCTATTGCTCTCAGTCTGGCTTTCATTTCAGAAATGGATATTAGCATGTGGATAGGGCTCAGAATCACCTCCTTTTCTTTAAAGAGGA
>NW_010200777.1:0-6353 GCF_000695765.1 Mesitornis unicolor | reverse complement strand
TGCTTTAAATTGTTCCTGCACATTCTTGGCTGTCACATCAGCTCTGCTGCTGTCAGACTGGATTCAGGTGTGCTGCTGGAGTCATGCTGCAGGAGCCAGTGGCTTTGCCCAGCTTTCCAGGAGCGTTATTGAAATCCAAAGCTGGGCCTTGGAGATTCCCCTTGCTCCAAGGACAGGTAGAGCCAACTAAGAAGAAGTTACACTAGAGGGGGAAGACTCAATTTCTGAGGCAGAAGTAAATTCTAACAAGTAATTGTTATTCCCCCTCTCAACAGTGTTTTGATCTTTCTGATGGTGCCCAGCACAGGGAAATAAGACCTGGCACAGCTCCAGGCTCAGCAGGCGCCTGGAGATTTTGCCTTGCTTAGCTGCTCACAGGGGCAAAGCTCCAACCTCAGGGAGAGCAGCAGGAAGTTGGTCCTGCCTCTTCTAGAGATGAGGAGCTCCCAGGGCACCCCCACCGGAGCTTGAGAAGAAGAGGATGAGCTTTCCTCCATTAACAATGGAGCTCTCCCAGCTCCAGGGGGGAACCAGGTCCTCCTGTTCCTGCCAGAGGCAAGGTATCAAAGGCATCTTGCCCAAGGAGAAGCAATAGCTCATAAACCAGACTGCTCCAGAGTGCCTGAGGATATGGAATAGGGGCACACACTCTCACTGAATGCCTTGTTCCATATGCAACACAAATGACCTGACAGTATATTCATATATATATTTCTATTTTAAGATAAAGTATGTACCTCACAGAGCTGAAGCACCTAGCCTGTGGGGACAGGCTGAAAGAATTGGGGCTGTTCAGCCTGGAGAAGAGAAGGCTCTGGGGGGACCTTATTGCAGCCTTCCAGTTCCTGAAGGGGTCCTACAGGAAAGCTGGGGAGGGACATTTTACAAGGGTAGGTAGCGATAGAATGAGGGGGGATGGTTTTAAACTGGAAAAGGGGAGATTTAGACTAGATATTAGGAAATAATTCTTTACTGTGAGGGTGGTGAGACACTGGCACAGGTTGCCCGGGGAAGCTGTGGATGCCTCCTTCCTGGCAGTGTTCGAGGGCAGGTTGGACAGGGCTTTGAGCAACCTGGTCTGGTGGGAGGTGTCCCTGCCCATGGCAGGGGAGTTGGACTGGATGATCTTTAAAGTCCCTTTCAACCCAAACCATTCCGTGATTTTTATGATTCTATGTTTCTGTTTTTAAGATAAAGCAGCATCACACTGCGCCACATGCAGCCCTCACAGGAGCACTGAACCCCATTCCTGTGAATGCTGCTCCTATTTGTACGGACACCAACCTCCTCCAGCTTGCAGAAGTTGCATTTTGAGAGGGATGTTGCAATGGGGCAAAACATGCCTAAAAAGGAACTGATTCTCACTGCATCAGACCTCTGGTCTGCAAACTGACCAAAGATGATTGCTTAAGGACAAGAAGAAAAACTCTATTATTTGGATGCTATTTTCTGGAGGCAATTTGCCTTTTTAGGACACATTCATGATGTTTGCTTAGCTTTGGACTTGCTGAGAATGTGTAATAGGATGCCAAAATATCATGTTCATATGCTGGCTGTTCATGCCACGCAGTACAGGACCACAAATGAAAAGCAGAAACGCCACAAGCAAAAAAAAAAGGTATTTGGCCCACCATATCCAAGCTTTTGTGCAACCCACTGCTCACCATGAACATCCTCAAAATAGGGAAAGGATCCATCCATATTTCCAGTATTAGTGGGAAATGACATTCCATGAGTTGCACAAAAATAACCAAGTCCTACAAAGCTCAAATCACAGTGAGATGCACTTTTCATCTAGAACTAGTACTTTCATGTTTGCCACCAAGACCCCAGCAGCATTGGTTCCCATTGGAAAACTCCATTTAAAATCCTAACAAACAGCCCAGTAAAATTGTTATGTTTGCTGTTTTTCATCTCCAGCTTGGACACATCAGAGGTTGTATCAGACTGCACTGAGGCAGCATGCTGTTGCAACATGAAAAGCATAAAAACAGCACCAAATGTTTCACTCAAAGGCAGCCATTTATACTGTTCTCCTGGAGACAGACTGCTATTCTCTCATTATTTAAATAGGACCCAAACCCTCTAAGAGAAGCTGCAAGTAACAGTCTCCTTATGTCTCTACAAAGGAGGCTTCCCTAGATGCTGGCACTAAACCAGCTCTTATTTGACAGCCATGCTATAATTACATCTGGGTCAGGAGGCATAAACTGACAAATTTTATTTGGAAACAATAATTGGGAAAAGAAGCAATAACTAAGCGGAGCTAATAATCTGGGATCCATTTTGGCCTCCTGAAAAGGCTTCTCACAGATTCTTATTAGCATAGGAATGAACATAAAATGCACACCCTGAAGAGTATGCAAGAGAAATCATACTAAAAAAATTAAGCATAACCAGAAAAGTATGCAATGAGCTCTGAAATCTCAGCTGAATGCTCTGAAGTGGGGAAGTGAAGCAGTAGCCTGAGAGTGGGGGCCTGTAACAGCTGGGGGATTTGGCTGATGTGGTAGGAAAAACGAAGCTCCCTTTTCCAGACCTCTAGGAGACAAGACACCCTCTTGGTCATCCATTTTTTTCCTGCATTCACTGCTTATTTCTGAGCTTCTGCTAATTGCATTGACTAAATGATTATACTTTTAAAGTACCCTATTGTGAATTGCAGCAAGGTGTCTAAGTGCTAGATACCAAATTTGGTCTAATGAGTCCCAAACAGACATGGAAATGAGACCTTCAGGAAAGAGCTTCAGACTGCTAAGCTTCTCACTCAGCACCTATGCCTGCTCATCTGAGCTCTGCACATATCTGCTGCAGACCGAGTGCTCCTCGGAGGTTTTCAGCCCACCTACCTCTCCTTCAGCATCACAGACACAACACGGGGACAAGCAAGTGGTCACATCAGATGTGTAAGGCTGAGCAGTGTGACACCTTCTGTGTGACCCTGTGGAAAAAATATGCCCCAGATAAATGAGTATGAAGAAGGTGTCACCGTGAGTGTGCCACAGAGACCAATTGCCTCAGTGGACCATACCAAGGAGAAGCCATTCACCATTTGATACACTGCTAAAAGGTCATGACAAGCACAGTCCCTGCCCCAGCAGCAAAGAGAAGCCCTTCAAATCCCAGGACAAGAAAAGAATATTTGCAACAGGAACTATGAGCTTTACCGTTGCTGAGATAAGTTTTCTTCAGATGTGTTTTGAGGAAGTTTCCTTACCTGGAGGGGACTTGTAATACCAGGAATAAGGTCCTCTCCCTCCTGTGTCAGGAAAGTAGAGGAGACATCAGCTGATCAAGAGCAAAGTGGTTGATCTGTCTCACTTTGCTGTGGATGTAATGCAATGCAGTATAGGCTGTGTCCTGGCCTGGAAATACATGAAGTGCCATTACAACAGTGAGTCAGTCAGGGTCAGACAGCGAGGAGCAGAGGAGACTCTTCTCCCTAATGCTTTCACAAGCCCAAAGATAATGCTTGGCTTGAGGAAAGGCTGTCTGGAGAAGGAATAACAGAAGAGAGGAGATGGGGCAGAGAGCAGGTGTCACTGGCAGCACAGGCATTTCTGTGAGAGCGTGGCCACAAAGAGCCATCGGGGTCTCTCAGAGGGGCCATGCTGGTGCAGAGATGTGCTGCATTTTCAGCTGTTGATGCTTTTTGAATAAAATTCCCTATGAAATAAGCCAAAAGTGTATATTTACATACCAAACAGCCCACATCAAAGATATGTGGCATCCTACAAAACCCTTTCCAGGGGAGGGCAGTACTTCAAACCATTCATGATCATATTTTTTAAAAAGGTTCATTAATCACTTGTATAGTTGGAATTATGAAGCAATTAACCAGATGAAATTATTTAAGACCAGTAAGCTGGACTTGGTGTTCCTAGAAAATAGCAAAAGATCAACACAGAGATGCTGCAACAAACAATACTCCTTCTTCCTACACAGTTCTTGCCCCCAGGGCTACAGATCATTTAATGGGAGAATTGGTTATTTCAAAATGAACTGCTCATTACGGTATTTTCATTGACAGTTCAGTGAAACTGTCAGGTCTTCTCTCTCTAATTGCTTTTGATCAACAAAAGAAGAACATGCACCCTTAAAAGAAAATTATTTTGAAGCAGCTGGAACGGCTCCCTCTTTAAAGATACGAACGTGTAAAAGAACAAGCAACAGACAATGATGAGAAGAGAAATAAAGGGAAAAAAAAATCTAACACATTTTCCCAAGCAATCACTTGTTACTTCAGTATTTCTTCAGACAAATGTAGTTACTTCAGAGAAAAACTTTCCATTTCTTTCAGCAGCCTCTGCCTGAAGAAGAATTTATTTGGATCGGCTCCTGCTAACACTTCAGAAAAAGCCAATTCTCAAGTATTTACAGGAGAGCAAGGTGTTAGCTTGTGTTGTATGAGTCAGGTTTCTCACGGGTGCCATTCAATCAAGCTACAGAGATTAGCTTGGATATACAGTCCAGTAAAACCTGCCATGGAATACCCATAATTGAATTTGGGCTACAACTCTAGTCATAACATAAGTAGCAGCTGTGTAATCCTAAACTCTAATGAAAAGGATGACCTGTCAGCACTCAGGTTTTAACAGATTTCTGTAAAACACCTTGCATAAAAAAAACCCTAGTCCCTCATTACTTGTTCCTGGTAATTCGTACATCACATGGAAAACTGACTAATATCCCAGTCCTTTAAAAATTAAATAGAAATTTATGTACATTTTCAGCCCACTTCTTTTTCACAATTTCTGAAATGTGGAAGAGAAACATTAAAAATTTTGAATCCCAGTTAGATATTGGGATCAGAATAAAAGGAAGGCCTTGCACATTCAGAAAAAGCACAGGAAAGCCCCCAAACACTGGAGAGCCACCAGCTTGCACCTTTGTCGGACTCTGGAATGGCCAGGACTCTGCTCCCCTGCAGAGTCCCCTCCCAGCATGAGGCAGGATGGAGATTTGAGGCTGTCTCACTTTTCCTGCTCAGCTGTGGCATTCACTGCCTGAACCTTGACAGCCCTTCCCTTCTCCCCTCTCAGTGCTGCAGACCTCACGGCTCACAGCAGTGCTTTGCAGGACCTCAGCCACCAGCCCCATCCTCCTCCTGGCTCAAGGGACCAGCTCCCTTCCCAGGGCCAGGAGCATCAGGCTCTGCCTCCAGGAATAGCTCCTGCCAGAGGGCTAGAGGGAGCTTTCCCAAAGGGTGATACTGGTGAGAGTCACCATTCAGTTCCCAGACAGAAAAGTTAGATTCAATGTATGAGGTCAGGAAAAATAAAGCAGCAAGACCAATTCCCAAGCACATCTGGTCCAGGTGACAGTGTGCTTTCTGGGAAGGACGTGGCTGCACACCGGACGGGTTATTCACTGTTACGCTCCTTTCTTCTAACAAGGACCTTGATTCCTGAACACTTCAGATTAGACTTTATTTGTTTTGTTTTAAAAAGACCTTGGTATACAGCGTACATTATCTGCTAGCCAATACGGTCACCCTTAGGATTTCAGCAGAATATGAGAACCCTCAGCTCTTCCAGGAACCAAATTGCTCAGATTCGCATAACTAATTATGGATTTAAAAGCTTAACTTCTAACATGCCAGTTTGAAAAGTGTGGCCACCTCCTTCCTGGTTATTCAAAGCAGCTGTGAAAAAGTAATGTCCCTCAGCCTGAGAAACCTTGTCTTGGCAGCCAAAACAGAATCTCCCAGGAGCTCGTAGAGGATATCTGTGTTTAGCTGCAAGAGATGAGCTGGTTGGACATGAGACAAGGAAGATGGGAGGATACCTTGATTTGTCACATCAAATACAAGCTTCTTGTGAAATTCCAGCCCCATTTTAATCCACTATTTCAAATAGCTGATACTCGGGCACACCAAAGCCTGTGAAGTTGAAATGCAGACTCTAGAATAGCAGCAGCACTCAACACCTCCCTAACAGACTCTGTCAGCTTCATCTACCAATTTTTCCAATACAAGTCCTTCTCCTGGAGAAAGAGTGCCATGTAGAAAATCACACTGGGCTTCCCATGATCACATTTTCGTCATGGCCTTGAAGAAGACAAGATGAAGACCCAGGGGTTACCCCGCACCTTTGCAGTGCTGCCTTTGCCCAGCCTGCAAATGATCAAGCCAGAGGAGGTGTAGACTGGATATTAGGAAAAAACTCTTCACTGAAAGAGTTGTCAGGCACTGGAACAGGCTGCTCAGGGAAGCAGTGGAGTCACCATCCCTGGAGGTATGTAAAAGAGGTGTAGATGTGGCACTTAGGAGCACGGTTTAGTGGTGGACTTGGCAGTGCTAGGTTTACCGTTGGACTTGATGAAGTTACACAGAATCACAGAATCACAGAATC
>NW_010200776.1:495-2701 GCF_000695765.1 Mesitornis unicolor | reverse complement strand
CAACTCCTCATATTCTGTGATTTTGTGAAAGACACAATGAAACATCCACAGAGTAGGAAACCTCACCACATTTTCACAGCTGAAAATACTGAGTACAAAATACTTAAATACAAAGACAGGATGGAAGACAAATTAAATGTTGATGGATTAGAATATATTAACTAAGGTTAATAATAAGGTTTTCCTTTCACAGGTAGTCCTCAGCTCTTCACATGAACAGCAACAGAAGCTTCTTAATATGACACACAACAACTGTTTCTAGTTTTCAGAAAAGACTGCTGGCATTACACAAATGGGCAGATGAATGACGTAGTCATGGTTTCTTGCATTTCTCTCTTCCCTAGTAATGACTAATAACTTGTCAAAATTAAAATTTAAAAAACAGATGTCAAGAGTATCTTAAAATGAGGATTAATATTAATATTAATACTAGTGATCTGAATAGTAACAACAAATAATAATCCCACCTCCAGCGATTTGCTCTATTGCACTGCTATACAATTGACCTGCCTTCGTATGATGAAGTAAACAGGTCTGTTAAAGCCCTTTTAAAACATGCAAGTAAATGTCTGTCTTGGGAGGCTGACAATGGCCTGTACTGACCATCTCATATAATCTATCCAAGTAGCCCATAACTTGTGTTTGGTTATAATTTTATATGGAATGCAACTCGTAGAGTCACTCAAAACACATACATATATATAACGCGGGTTTTAATTCATTTAAAACTAAAAGCAAGCCTTTCTTGCTGAATACAGAAATGTATTAGCATGTACTCCCCTGAAGATCATTCTCCCAGCCTATTATTCCCAACTTAAAAATTATGTATCGTATCTAAATCTTAGCTAATTCTTAGACAAATTTTATTCATCCTGTTCCTATACAAGGTCTTTCTTATGTTTTTATGAATACTTCTTTAATATTACTCTAACGTTTTGGAAAGAAAAATTGCACAAAAATGAATGGCAAGATTTAGACCGAAGTTCTGTTCCTCTAAGGTAACAAATGACAACCCTCTACTGGTTCATAAATATACAAGCACAAGAAGTATATTTCACAGCAATTTTACATTAATACTATATTTAGCCAAAGTAAAAAAAATGTAAAGAACACATACAGTACAAAATAAAATCAGACTACAGAGATGCCAAAAATATTTTATATGGACCATTAGAAAAAGCATTATTTCTAATTCATATAGGAAACAGAAGGTCACAGAAATGGCTGGTTCCCAAACTACACAGACAATTCTACAGAATACTGCAATTCTTCAAAGTACCACCCTTGTTGGACTCCAGCTTTTCATACAGTCTTCCTGATATTTTTATGGTCTAAAATAAGTTTAAAATGCAAATGCCTAAGACCTTAGTAGGAGCCAGCTAAAAATGTGAACCAAAGCACGGTGTTTGGTACAACAGTTGACAATATGACCCAATTTGCAAAGAAAAAAGTGATCAGGTGTCAGGAAAAAAAATCAGAAATATTACACACGTACGGGAAAAATCAAGAATAGTCTCCATCTTTTATTAATTCTTGCTTGTTTTTAAAGATTATTTTCTACTTTGCCCTGAGTCTCTGTACTGCATTTTAAGATGCATATATATATAAAATTAATAATTTGAAAATTTCCTATATTAATTTAAAAGATTCTACAGTATAATCCTGACCGTGTGGCAAATTTACATGACATGCACTGTAAGATACATTTTCATTAATATCATCAACACTACATTAAAGTATGCAGTAAAAGAACACGTTAGCAGCTGCACGCTTTATTTTCTCTTACTTAGAGAAAAAACGGAAAACAGAAAACCCACTGCAAGTGCCAACATGCCCCAGCGTGAAACAAAGAACTGAAAGTGTTTATTTGAATGCATCAGACAGTTGAGTTAATGCCCTCATAATGGCAAAAGGAGACGATATTGGGGGAATTACCAGAAGATAATATCGGGAGAAATAATGGGCGTTAATAACCCATGTCAATAAAAGAGATTTGGAAATCTTTCACACATTCACACCATGAAGGAAACGGGCAGTAACGCTGCTCCTCGGCCCAACAGCCCCGCAAAAAAAAGCTGTTGGTCTTACCCCTCACTTCCTCAGAGGGCAATTTTGACCCAGCTGAAATGGCACCCATGCCCCTGCAGTAAGCCCAGGAAAAAACATGTTTATTTTAAAGAGGGGCTGGAGTCAAGTTCACCTGCCC
>NW_010200776.1:0-464 GCF_000695765.1 Mesitornis unicolor | reverse complement strand
GGAGGGAAACGGTGAGGCGTGTCCTTTATTTTCAGCTGCTTCTGAGAGCAGGCCTGAAGTCTCTCAGCCCTGTGGGAACAAACAGCCTCTTCTGCACTGACTGAGACAGGAACACTGAAAAATTAAGTACCAGGAGATGCGGAGGTAGTGATGCCTTGTGTGAGGAATGCAGACTGAAGTTCAGCCAAGTTTGGTTTTGTTGCTTAATAAATGCCAGTAATTAGTAACAAATAACAACAAAGGAAAAAAAAAAGGGAAAAGCCCCTCTAGCTGATATTTACACTCGGCACACACAACCCCACACACAGGAGGATGAAAGGGGATTCGAACTCGCTCACCAGGGGCCCCGTGGGGAGCCTGCAGGGCACTTCAGTCCCCGCCCCACCTCATTTTCCACGCCTGCGGCCCTCGAGATGTTCTTCGCTGGAGGACCGCGCCGCCTGCGCCCGGCAGGGGGCGGCACC